>NC_047506.1:44165596-44275596 GCF_902827115.2 Pseudochaenichthys georgianus
ACATCTCTAAAAATGGGGGTACAACGGAGCTGATCCAGATTTGCTGCATCATGACGACATTACTAAAATGAGGGCTGGCTTTATGCCCACGGCCCTATGAGAAACTCGCTATCAGAAACAATGCCCGTCGTGTTTGGGAAGTAATATGGTCTGTGTTTACATTAGCAAGCATCGCTAACACTCAGAGCTAACGCTGTACTGGAGAGAGTATGTGTAAAGAAGCCGGATATAAAAGGTACTCACCTTGTGGTAAACCCGTGAGAGAGAAAGCATTTGAGCTCCATACTGTTTCAGAGAGACTGCTTGATGTGGTTTGGAACATGATATGGTGTTTAATCCAGTGGCGAACCGTGCCCCCCCCCCCCCTCCGCAGCATTATAATGTCCGTCTTTTCACTGATTTGTCGTCTTGAAAAGGGTACTCACAACAATTCCGCAACAACTTCATCTTCACCTGTTGCACTTGTCATTTCAACGTTAAAAACAATAAAACGGCAAATGAATGGCTTCGTGGCATTCATCTAGATCCTCTGCCTCGAGCCAGTTAACTAGCGGGCCTTCTAGAACACCCTGGAACCGAGGGGAACTCTGAAAGAATACGCCCATTGGCTACAAATCAATATATGATTGGTTGATCAAACTGTCAGTCCAAACGTACGCTCTCATTCAGTGCAACGGCCAGGGCCTTCGATCAAGGATGTAGAATACCTTGGTTGAAGGATATTCTACCCAGAGACCCAGAACAAGATCTGATTGGTTGCTTTCTTTTCTAACACAAAACCACTGAAATGCGTAGTGCATGGTCCGAGAAGGACAAACAAATCAACGTAACACTGTAATATTACAGATCAACAACACAGATACGATTCTCATTTATTCATTTTATATACATTTTATTTCTATAATTAAATCAATATTTTGTTTGTTTTCTCTGAGTGTTCCAGGGTATTCTCTGAATACCTTGAAGTAGGGGTGGGCGATATTGAAAAATATATTATCACGATATTTTTCAAGCAAATAAATCACAATCACGATATTTTTTCACGTCGGTTATTATGGTTATTTTTCAAGTTACTTAACAGTACAAGCACCTACAAGGTAACAGAAACTAAAACAAAAAGGAGTAACGGACCAAAATAGCATTTCAAGCTGGTTTTATTTCTGAACTGAATAACTAGCAAACTAAAGATCATGTACATCCACTGCACACATAATCTGAAATAACAACTCATATTTCTCGCATCAAATGACATCAAAACGCATTTTAATAGCCAAACTAACTTTAAAATAGGCATTTTCCACCGAGAATAAAACGAAGTTCAGCCATGTTTTTTTTTTCTGCAGGGAGAAATTTAAAGATACATAGACGCCAGACATTGGAATGAATGGTGAAAAAAAACGGGGTTTGTCAAACAGAGCACATGGTGTAGTCCAAACGATAGCTGGGGATTCTGGGTAGTGTAGTGTCTTCTGCCATCCTTTACTCCGAAAAAATATTTGTTTCTCCGAATCGAAGGGGAAAAATACAAAAGCATTGCACACAATTTAAACCAATCAATGTTGTGTAATTAACAAGCATAATCTGGTGTTTTTTAGTCGATGAGTAGTGCAGATATCACTGTAAAATCAATCGACAGTAAGGGGAATACTTACTTCCGGGTGTACGATTCTCCGTTATCCAATGGGAATGGACGCTCACATTGCCTTTAAGGGCAGCCGACATAAACGAATGCCGTGCTTCCATGAGCGTCAAATCCCGCCGCAGATGGGAATACATTGCAATCAGTTGAAAGCTATTTGCGTCCCTTTATGACGCTGAAGGAGCCTAGGAGCGTCACAACTGCACGCCACGGACACTGACCAAACGTCGCTCCTGGACGATTATGGAGTGAGAGTGTGTTAGCTAACCCTAACCCTAGCCGGACAGGGGATCGTGTCCGTCTCTGTGGCTTCAGGCTTGATCGCCGTTCAAATGACAGTTTTAATGATCTCAATGGGAATGGTTAGCGTTTCATATGCACGCAAATAAAATAAAATATAAGACAACAGAATCAACCAAGACAATAAATGAAGTGCAATACTGTCTGAATCCTGACTAGACAGCTTTAGAGCATGTCTTTCACATCAGTTTTTTTTTTTTTCAAGTTTTTTTTTATCACGATATATACGATATCTCTGAAAAAGCATATCGTGGAGACCTAATATCGTCACGACGATATATATCGTCATATAGCCCGCCCCTACCTTGAAGGCCCTGACGGTTCGCCACTGGATCACGGCAGTGTTTATCTGAGTTTCTCTCGCGGTAGTCATTCAGCGCTAAGGATCTCAGCCTGACGTTGAACCATAAAACCAAAACATCAGCTGTTAACAGCTAGCACTCAGAGCTCACAGCTCCTCATATCTGTTCAGAATAGACAAAGGTTCAACATGAACAAACCACAGACTTTCTGTGTCATGGCGAATACTAGTCAATGGTTTATTTATGTCTGTAGGACGTTGTTGTGAGTGTTGTTACGCCCAGATCTAGGGGAACCTAGGCGCAGCATAAAATGTGCCCTCTCTCCTCTTTTCCCACTCCCAAGAACATAGACAATGAGACAGTGAATGCCTTTTGGTACATTTAATTACCAAAGTTTTCTTTTTAAGTGCAACAACCCACAAAAACAAACAAATCTCTGAACACAACAATCTTGCCTAACAAATAAGAAAATAAACATACAGGACTCTTACCTACACTGACGTAAAAACAGGAGAAAACGAGAACCAACCAAAAGAAAAAGGGTTTCACACTTTCACGTAGACTTAAGGCGTGTCCAACAAGGACAGGTTAAAGTTATGTCTATCCTTCCAAGGTTTACAAAATATACCAGGACAGAAGTACAAAAGGACAGATACAAATACGCAACAGTTGGGAGCAGGAGAAGCTGAGTCGGAGAGAGCGGCGCAGTGACTGCATGGCTGCAGCTTAAATGCTCCCCTCTTCTTCAGGTGGACCAATTAGCCTGTTGAAGGTAGCTAATCAGCTAACGGGCACCACCTGCTTGCTCACACACACACACACACACACACACACACACACACACACACACACACACACACACACACACACACACACACACACACACACACACACACACACACACACACACACACACACACACACACACACACACACACACACACACACACACACACACACACACACACACACACACACACACACACACACACACACACACACACACACAGGAGGAGGGAAAAATCTCTACACACAATACACATAACGACCAGGGTCGTAACAGTGTGGACGGAGCATATACAGCGTTAGCTTAGCCTGATCAATCCGATCTCCATTCAGAAAACACGCAAAGGTTTTTCGCCTGCCGTCTTGTCTGGAGACTTGTCAAAGCATTAATTCATGGCTTTTCCTAACCGGTATCAGAATGTTGTTACTTCAGCATCATTTTGAAACGTGTGTTCCAATGAAATCACGGTAAAATATGTTCATTTTGTTGTTGTGGTTCTAGCCCCCTGGCCAGCGAGTCTTGTTTGAATGATGCGAGTAAACACAGCTGACAGCCGCGGTGAAACTCGAGCGTTTAGAGAGCGATGCGATAAGAGCGATTAGAGCGAAGCGAATATGCGCATCGCGTCCGGTGTGAACGCACCATTAGGCACAGTGTCTGAAGGAACTAAATTACACATGCAGCATCATTATTTTTAGGATTAGTTTGCCTAGCCTACAAACAACCGCAACCCCCCACACTACCTGGACAATGTTAATGTTAGCATGTGGCAACTTTGTTTAGCAGTTTAGCTGCTCAGTTGTCTGTTATAGCATTGATTTGAAAAACCTTTTTTGTTTATATTCAAATCAATGCGATACAACATATATATTCTAATGCTATACAACATAAATATTCTAATGCTATACAATACAACATATATATTCTAATGCTATACAACATAAATATTCTAATGCTATACAATACAACATATATATTCTAATGCTATACAACATATATATTCTAATGCTATACAACATATATATTCTAATGCTATACAACATAAATATTCTAATGCTATACAACATATATATTCTAATGCTATACAACATATATATTCTAATGCTATACAACATATATATTCTAATGCTATACAACATAAATATTCTAATGCTATACAACATAAATATTCTAATGCAATACAACATATATTCGTATTGCTTTATTAAAAGTGATGATTTTAGGACATTGTAGTTAAACTATTGCTGTTTTAAGGACTTCTTCAGTTTGACTTTTGTCCAGACTTCTTACTTCCATAACCCTAACATCACTGGTGCTCCTGTCCTTAAGGAAACGGATCATTCTAGCCTCTAGAATGAACATTCTACAAGATTGATGTTGTTGTGTTAATAGTTTGGTGCTGGATTCTTTCATTGGTTCATCTTACTGTGATCCGTAGTGAAGTTTGCTCACTTCTGACATTGGCTCTAAGGTCCTTAGAGACTCCATGTTGACATCATGTCGTTCTTGACTTCACAAGTCCCAGCTCCAATTGTATTAACTTTGGTCTTTCTTCATCAGAACCATGTGGAACAATGATGACCAGACGGGACAGGTGGCTGCCAGGATGGAGACTACTCTGGGCAGTGCGAGCATCTCCATCTCCCAGCAGCAAGCACCGAAGAAATTTGCCCCTGTGGTCGCACCTAAGCCCAAGTTCAACCCTTACAAACATGCAGGGGAGCCCACCCACTCGGACCCTGCAGGTAACACCAGGAGAAACCACTCAATCACTATTTCCACTAGCTGGAGTTAATCTTAAAGCAGTCTTCACATGATACGTTTGTTAGCCAGCTAGCTAGTTTTGTTTCTATGGTTACCTCCCCTGTTTGCGTGCTCCATACAGTTGTCATCTGATTGGTTACATGTCGAAAGGTCGAAGGAAATCGAGGGCAAAGTTTAAATAATTAGAACTTTGAGCGGCTTCTCATTGCGCGGCTCGCGAGCCTCATATGGTTCGCCAAGCTTTAATTGGTGGCTCGCATGACGGTAGGCTAAATAAAGGGGTGATAGACATGGGTCCACATAACGCAGGTACGCATGCGCGGTAAACATCTGAAATGCGTAACGTCACTTGTGTCACGAAGCGTCTTTGCTTACTTGATAGGTCATCAAAACAAAACACATATTTCGTCTACACGTGTTTCTTGTCAACAAGTGGAGTAAACTATTGACATGTCCAAAAAAAATCTAAAATACATTTAAGCAGCCACTTTGGCGTTTTGCTCCCTGCAATAAATCTTCGAACGTTCTTGGACTGATTGAACTGGGTGCTGGCCGAGCCGCGCTGGCCATAACCGACGGACCTGTGAAGCTTTACAGGAGGCAGGCTTAGATCACTGGACGACAGAGTTGGTGCCGTGTGCACAGACAGGGCTGCTGTTAACGTCGGTGTGTACAACAGAATTGTGCCAAAACTACGCCAACTGGCAAGGGAGACTCCCCTGTGCACATTCTGTGCCCCGTGCACACACTGGAGAACTGCGCAAAATCAGCTGATCGCAACGTTCATGTTCTGTGGTCAAGCTGCTGCAGTTTTATTTACGGCAAGGTGGAGCAAAAACCACAGCTGCAAACTTAGGGTGTTAATGGATGAGTTTGAAATCAGACAGAGGTGGAAGAAGTACTCAGATCTTGTGTAGGAATACTCTGTTAAAGTAAAAGTCCTGCTTTCAAAATGTTACTCAAGTAAAAGTAGAAAAGTATGATCATCAAAATATAGTGAAAGACAGTAAAAGTAGTCATTGTGCAGATTGGTCCATTTCAGAATAATATATATGATATGTTTTATAATGATTGATCATGAAAGTGTTCTCAAAGCTCGTGAAGGTGCAGCTAGTTTGAATGACTTTGTATACTGCAGGGTAGCTTGTAGGGCTGTGCATCTTCACTGGTCTCACGATTCGATTCGATTACGATTATCCTGTCAACGATTCGATTCAATTCGATATCCCGATGCATCACGATGCATCACGATTCATACCAATGCGTTCCATCCTCAATTTTCTATATTACTGCACATGGCTTATAATAACATAAATGTCTTGACATTAATTTATAAACCAAAATAAATGAATTGTATAGGTCTAGCCTCCCTATATCTGTGTGTGAAATTGTTCCATCCTCAAAAACAAAAAAATAATGCTTCTGCAGTCTAGCTGCAGCTTCTAGCAACAGTCTTCTGTTAAAAAAAGGATACTGAATGTCCTGAATGTGGCACCACACACAGGACTTGAGTCTGAACATAGCAGACAACAGGAGTATTTACAACAGCATATACCAACTAAAATACTGCATGTGGGTGCACACTTACATTCTCTGTCTTACTGTTACATAAATCCCATGAATGTATGAGATTAAGTTAGCTTCATTATATCTCAGTGATTAAGAGAATAATAAAGTTTCTATCGGGTCACTATCAGCCTGTCACTCATTATTTTCAGGGAGGGGGTGGGGTTTGGAGGAACAGAGGAGACGGTGATCGCGGAAGCTTTTTTCCTCCTGCCTTCACAAACTTTACACACGTATATATCGTCTGAAAATTGCTAGAGGGCATTCATACTCTGCAATCCAAGACTTAATTAAATCCACCAAAAACCTGACATGATTGTAACGTGATTATTTTTGAAAAACATAAATCCCTGTGTCTCTGAGCCGCAGCGACACGGAGTGATTCAGAGCGGGTCCTTCTGCTGTTGATTCTGGACTGGTGTTCTTGTGTTGGTGGATAAAGCAGACTGCTCCGTGTTTGGTGTTGCTGTGCCGCTGTGCCGCTGTCATGTCTGTTCCCTGATCTCTGCGTCACCGACCGATTTGATATTAAAGTGACAGAAAAAAAAACGTTATAGTAAAGCCGCGGCCGGAAAATCAGGAAGCAACGTTACTACGCTATAATCGATTATCTTCCGTCACTGCATCGATACCGAATCGTCCACGTCCGCATCGCAATGCATCGTAGAAACGATTATTTTCAACACCCCTAGTAGCTTGTGGATTTACTCCAGGTGGAACTAAAGTCTGATTTAACACTTGATTATATTTCACATCATTCATCCACATCTGTGAAGTAACTAAAGGTATTCGATACATAGTGGAGTAAAAGTACACAATTTACCTCTGAACTGTAGTGGAGTATAAGTACAAGTAGCATAAAATAGAAATACTCAAGTAAAGTACAAGTATCTCAAAATTGTACCTAAGTAGAGTACTTGAATAAGTGTACTTAGTTACTTCCCACATCTGAAATCAGATATGACTTCAAGTCATGTGATCATTTCTTAGTCACTACACTAATTCTCCTTGACCTCTCTGCAGCCTTTGACACCATCTCCCATAATATCCTCCTCACCCGCCTGTCTGAACTCCTTGGCCTCACTGACTCCGCCCTCTCCTTCTTCCACTTATACCTCTCGACCGGACCGGACACAGTTTGTCACACACGCTGGCTGCAGCTCCCCCTGTGCCTCTGTCAACCATGGAGTACCCCAAGGCTTGGTGCTCGGTCCCCTTCTATTCACAATATACATCCTTCCGATTGGTGATATCATCCGCAGCCATGGTCTCTGTTTCCACTCCTATGCCGACGACACCCAACTGTACATCAGCACAAAACGTTCTGCCCATCTCCCCCCTCAGTCACTAATCAACTGCCTACGCGAAATTAAAACCTGGATGACCACCAACCTACTCAAACTAAACAGTGATAACACTAAGCTCATGGTTGTGGCCCCCAAGGCACTGCTCGGGAAGGTTGGAGATCTGCTCCTCAACATCGACGGTTCCATCATCTCCCCATCCCCTCTGGTCTGCAACCTTGGTGTTGTCTTGGATTCTACCTCAGAAATATTTCAAGAGTCCGGCCATCACTGTCCGACTCTGTTGCTGAGAAGCTGATACATTGTTTTATTACCTCACGCCTCGACTATTGTAACGGACTCCTGTCCGGGGGTTCCCAGCAAAACCCCGAACAGGCTCCAGTACATACAGAACTGAGCTGTCAGGGTACTCACACGCACCAAGCCCTGGGAGCACATCACCCCCACTCTATTCAACCTCCACTGGCTCCCGGTCAAGTCCCGCATCACCTACTAACTCCTCCTCCTCACCTACAAATCCCTCCATGCCCTCTCCCCTCAGTACCTCACAGATCTCCTCCACCCATACATTCCGTCCCGCACCCTTCGATCCTCAGACTCCGGCCTGCTCTCCATTCCCCATTCACGCCTCCGCACCTTCGGGGACCGTGCCTTCAGTGTCGCTGCCCCCACCCTCTGGAACTCCCTCCCTGCAGAAATCCGCAACGCCCCTTCTCTCAACATTTTCAAATCAACCCTTACAACTCATCTGTTCAACATCGCCTTCCAACAATAACTCACTCCCCCCCACCCCACTTACACTTCCATTTCTGCCCCCTGTTTTATGTTTATGTTTTTTATGTCTTGTCCTTGTATGTTTCTTTGTAAAGCGACCTTGAGGTTATGAAAGGCGCTATATAAATTCAAGTTATTATTATTATTATTATTAGTATTTGATCCTTCAACTTGGCCTCAGGAAATGCAAGGACTTCACAGTTTTGTCAACAAGTTTTTGAGACAGCAAATCGGAGGCTTAAACAGAGACAGGGAGGTGCATCTTCATCATCTTCATCATCTACCATGCAAGAAGTGGAAATAGAGGACAGTGAAGGAGAAACTGAGGAGGACAGTGAGGAAGACTGCACTTATTAACACCACGCTTCATGTGGGGTGAGTACCAAACGCCGTCTCCTGGTACTCATCTGAGTAACTCACTAATGCCCTTTTCACACCAACGTGGTTCCCGTTCTAGCTCCGTGCTTGTGCTCTTCTGGTTCGGAACCGGTTTTTCTTTTCAGCCCCCGTTTTGTTCACACCGCCCAGAGCCCGACTGTTGCTGCTGCGTAATGATGTCCCCGTTTACGTCGGTGATTTTCTCCCCAACGGCGCTCACAACAACAACAACAACAACAACAACAACAACAACAACAACGGGGGACTGCGTCGGGTCGATGATCGTGTTGCTTTTAATCACACGAAGCCAGATTAAATTAAATAACGACTTCTCCAACCTTATACTTTTCTCCAGAGTGCCGTGGTTCATTGTTTATTAATGTGTTTCAGCGGCATTTACCGACCGCTGCAGTGCTGCTCTTCCACCGGAGTTTATTCTCCCGTTAGCTCCGGGTTAGCTCACACGGCAGCGGCCGCTGTAAAGTATTCACTGTCTGACTGTCACACAAGCAGCTGATGCATATCCCCAATTCCCCATAAGTGAATGTGTTTCAGTCTGAATTGACGCTGTTTGGCATCACAATGCTGTTATTAAAGTTTCTCTGGTATAAAATGGGTGATGTTGGCATAGCAACCAAAGCTAAACTGACTATAACTTGACTACTTGTTGCTGCTATCCTATTGTGGCATAAGCCGTTTTCTACAGGCACATTTTACCGGCGTATTTTTCATTATGATTCTACTTGTGATAGTCGGACATGACAACCTGTGCAGCCCATGTATTGATTGCATCCGATAGCTGCAATAATACAAAACAACACGTCTGCCTCTCTCCACAATGATCGATAACAGTGAACGGATGGTCAAAGTAAGGCACAAATAAACAGAATCACACGAAGCCTGGTTAGTGTTGCCTGACTTTATAAAGTGTGTTTTTTTTATAAGTGTGTGGTTGCGTTCTAGTCACTTTGCTCAGCGCTACTGCCTATTTCAACTTTTAATTGCCGTACTCGCCTTTAACTGTTAGCTCAGGTTAATCTCGCCCCCCTCCGACTTAAGCGTGACGTATGCGGTTCTTGCTTCTAGAGCGACCATTTTTTGGCACCGGTTTTCGGTGCTTACCAGTTTTCGGTGCTTAGAGCCGGCTCCGCTGCGGTGAGACCAGGAAAAACCGGTGCTTATCAGGCTCTAGCTCCGAACCGGCCCTGGAACCGCGTTGGTGTGAAAGGGGCATAAGAAAGTTATGTGCACCCCTGCTTATTAATAATAATGCATTTATTTTATATAGCGCTTTTCCGAGTGCTCAAATACGCTTGACATTATAGTATTGGTTGGCTGCATTGCATATTGTATGTTCTGGGTGGGATGACAGATTAATAAGCAGACATGCTTATTATAACTGTATGCAGCTTTTTATACTTTGCGGTATAAGTGGCTCTCCTATTGACTTTGTCCTATCAATGCGGCTCGCATGTAAAAAATAGTGAAGACCACTGCTCCAGAGGAACAACGGCAACGTCAGCGCAGAACTGATTTAATTACTCTCCTGAAGGCAGCTGAGAACTGTCGTCTTCACTGTTCTGCCTGATCAGACCGGGTCCAGACTGTCCAAAATCTCTTTCATTACAAACATCTGACTTTTTCTCCATCTTTGGTTTCAGTCCCCAATCATGTTCCACTTCTTCTTAACTGAGTTATTTCTCTGAACAATGAAGTGTGCAGCTCTCCGTCAGGAACACATTGACCTGAGTCCTCGTGTCTTGTTTTGATTGTGGGTAAAACACCAGCTTTATATGTCTTAATATTTCAATTTAAAAGCAACTCTTTCAAACACAATTATTGAAGAATATTATGGTATTAGTTCAAGTAATACACATCACATAGCAGAGCTGTTTAGCATTACTTTTATAGAGCAATCATTTGATGTATTTATACAATCCTAAAAAGCTCATTGATATAAAAAGAGGGCTGGAGAACAGAATCGTATCATACCTAATGATGCTGATCACGGACACACTGCTTCATCCATCCCTACGGTAATTATTGTTCATTGCAACACCGATCTTTTTTTATGTTGTGGCCATTGTTTCTATAAGTATCAGAACATTGGATTGTTAAGGTGTGCTCTGACTGAACTCAAATATTCTGCTTAATTATCCTTTGAGTACAGATCAATGGTGTGTGAATTTAGTTGGCAGCGGGTCCTCTGATGGATACACATCAACATTTTGTTAGTGGGCTGTGATCACTCTCCTTTCTTTGCCTCTGTGCACGTTTAGAGTGGAGGTTATAGGCCTTGCATTCTTTGCACATTTGCTTCATAATTACAGTCACATATTAGCATTGTGACAGAGGCCTTGTTGCATGCCTAACTTGTCATACACATACAGAGCAGGACTGTGGTTAGCATGTGTGAGTCCAGGAAGCCTTGCATGCTCGGCTCTTTTAGGCCCCTGGGAACTGAGGGTTTGTTTTTCCTAAAAATAGTTCTAGTGCCACAAGATATTATGCAATGAACACATTTACTGATCGTTTCTACGTGTAACTTACTGTATTTAATTAGTTGTTTTTTTCTATTGCAACAGGGTTAAAGTGTGGAATTATAATCATACAAAGTTTCATCTGAGGCTGAGATGATTGAAAATAACGTAGAATACTTATAAGTAGCCTATACATACAGTGGGGCAAAACAGTATTTAGTCAGCCACCAATTGTGCAAGTTCTCCCACTTAAAAAGACGCGAGAGACCTGTAATTTTCATCCTAGGTATACCTCAACTATGAGAGACAAAATGAGGGGAAAAAAATCCAGAAAATCACATTGTCTGATTTTTAAAGAATTTATTTGCAAATGATGGTGGAAAATAAGTATTTGGTCAATAACAAAAGTTCATCTCAATACTTTGTTATATACTCTTTGTTGGCAATGACAGAGGTCAAACGTTTTCTGTAAGTCTTCACAAGGTGTTCACACACTGTTGCTGGTATTTTGGCCCATTCCTCCATGCAGATCTCCTCTAGAGCAGTGATGTTTTGGGGCTGTCGCTGGGCAACACAGACTATCAACTCCCTCCAAAGATTTTCTATGGGGTTGAGATCTGGACACTGGCTAGGCCACTCCAGGACCTTGAAATGCTTCTTACGAAGCCACTCCTTCGTTGCCCGGGCGGTGTGTTTGGGATCATTGTCATGCTGAAAGACCCAGCCACGTTTCATCTTCAATGCCCTTGCTGATGGATGGAGGTTGTCACTCAAAATCTCACGATACATGGCCCCATTCATTCTTTCCTTTACACGGATCAGTCGTCCTGGTCCCTTTGATGTTTCCACCCCCATGTTTCACAGTAGGCATGGTGTTCTTTGGATGCAACTCAGCATTCTTTCTCCTCCAAACACGTCTAGTTGAGTTTTTACCAAAAAGTTCTATTTTGGTTTCATCTGACCATATGACATTCTCCCAGTCCTCTTCTGGATCATCTAAATGCTCTCTAGCAAACTTCAGACGGGCCTGGACATGTCCTGGCTTAAGCAGGGGGACACGTCTGGCACTGCAGGATTTGAGTCCCTGGCGGCGTAGTGTGTTACTGATGGTAGCCTTTGTTACTTTGGTCCCAGCTCTCTGCAGGTCATGGACTCGGTCCCCCCGTGTGGTTCTGGGATCTTTGCTCACCGTTCTTGTGATCATTTTGACCCCACGGGGTGAGATCTTGCGTGGAGCCCCAGATCGAGGGAGATTATCAGTGGTCTTGTATGTCTTCCATTTTCTAATAATTGCTCCCACAGTTAATTTCTTCACACCAAGCTGCTTACCTATTGCAGATGCAGTCTTCCCAGCCTGATGCAGGTCTACCATTTTGTTTCTGGTGTCCTTTGACAGCTCTTTGGTCTTGGCCATAGTGGAGTGTGAGGTTGTGGACAGGTGTCTTTTATACTGATAACGAGTTCAAACAGGTGCCATTAATACAGTTAACGAGTGGAGGACAGAGGAGGCTCTTAGAGAAGAAGTTACAGGTCTGTGAGAGCCAGAACTCTTGTTTGTTTGGAGGTGACCAAACACTTATTTTACCGAGGAATTTACCAATTAATTCATTACAAATCCTACAATGTGATTTCCTGGATTCTTTCCCCCCATTCTGTCTCTCATAGTTGAAGTAAACCTAGGATGAACATTACAGGCCTCTCTCATCTTTTTAAGTGGGAGAACTTACACAATTGGTGGCTGACTAAATACTTTTTTGCCCCACTGTATGTATGTATGTATGTATGTATGTATGTATGTATGTATGTATGTATGTATGTATGTATGTATGTATGTATGTATGTATGTATGTATGTATGTTTGTTTATATATATATTAGGGCTGGGCAAGTTAACGCATTATTATCACGATAACACATTCATTCATTAACAATTATTTTATCGCGCAGCCATTAACGCATTTTTTATTTACTTATTTATTATTATTATTTTGAATGTCAGTTTCTCACTGGCTCTGAATACACATACAGACAGACCATGGGTCACAGGAGGGGGGATGTTGATCAGTATTGACTTAGGATGGGCGTCATCACGCCTCTCAACCAATGAGAGCATTTTGGGGACTGGTACTGAACTCTGACATGGACACTTTACATCTCTTCAGACGGAGGAGTTGATAGAACCAGAGTGTTTTGGAACAAATGCAACGTTTTCCTATCTCTGGACTCTAACAAACTAGATCAAATGTTATTGCCCTGGCAGTGTAAATAGCTTTGGTTTTATATTTGATTTGATCACATTAATGAATACCCCCCCCCCCGGTATGCAGTATGTTTTGTAATGTAAGATATTTTCCAAAACTCAAAGCCTCAAACCCCCAGAGAGCCCTACATTACCAAAACAAGGAAACGGTTATGAAATGCAGCCAGCAGTGACCTGTCTGCTGATCCAGATGTTACGCCTTGTTTAAAACAAGTTCTTAGACGGGTCCTTTGAGAGCTCTGCACACCTCCAAAGGGCGGGGGGGGGGGTCATGTGTGGTTTGGCTCTGCTGTATTTACAATTGATTACACAATCATGTGGTGAGATTAGCTTCTTCTCTATTGTCATAGAATAAAATACAAAATGGATCGTGGCTCTTTACCTCTGGACCTCCGTGTTCACAGATTATTTATTTCTGCAAATAAAAAATAAATAATGTTTCCCCATTGATGATTTGTGATTGATGATCATTAAAGACTTGTTATTTTTCATTTTAATACAAAATATTTAATCCAAAGTATTTTATCCACAATTAATCATTGTCTGGGTGCTAAGAGGATTAATGAAAGTAAATAAAGCGGGAGGGGAGACGTATGTAGATTATGTTGTAACATAAAGAAATGTAAATGTGTGAATTCATGCCACAGTCTCTCTGTTAATATCTCCTGACCTCAGTGGGAGCTGTTCACCCCACGCTCTGGGTTTTATCTGTTACACTGTTCTATGACAGCAATTACACAAAGTTGGAGAAGCTTAGAATATAATGTTTGGAGCGATTCAGTTGTAGTCATCTGTAATGTTGATCAAAATGGGAAATATTCAAGAAACACAAACTGATACATGTTTTATTTAACATGATCTTATTTCTAATATCTAAAGAATGCAGCATGTTGTATTAAAAATTCAAAAGGTTACCACAACAGCATTTTGACATTAACATTTAATAATGAGTCGACATATGTGCATTTTTAACACACACACATGTAAAGCCATCTGCACACATCTCCACTTGTGAAAGGATAAGACGTCTTTATGAACAGCTTATCTGGGTCTCCTTTTTTTATTTATTTAATATCTTTTATATCAAATGTGGGGACTGTCTGATGTGAAATTGCGGATTAGCATAAAAATGAGGGACAAGTCAATTTGGCACGGCGCCTCGCTGTCCCTTTTGTCTGCCGGGACGCGGCGTGAGCGTCTGGGCCGTGCTGACGGAGCGGACAAAGAGCGGGGCGGCGCTCAGACAGAGCCGCCCCACAGGTTCAGGGAGAAGTTGTTCTGATTAGAGCCCCAGCAGGAGGAAGTGACCCTTCGCTCAGAGTTCCTTACAGCAGATCAGATGTGAGGCTTTAAGCTGATCTCCATGGGACACGGGCTGCAGGCAGGTCAGGTCTGATTGCTTTCTGCACAGACAGGTCAGCATTCCTCTCCTTTACGCACCTTCTTATGCAACATGCATGCATGGAACTTTACGTTTTGAGGATGCAGATCATTAAAAACACTTGGATTTCAAGAGAACAATCCAGATTTAAAGTGTTTGATTGTATTTGTAACTTTCATAATCAATCACTAACTGGCTGAATAGTGTCCTTTTCACAGTATATACATAATATATGGTGATGTCAAACGATAGGTATACTTTGGCCACCTATAACTGGTTCCAAGTATGTCACTTAACACAGCTCTAAAGTGTTACTCTAACACCCACACACATGAAGGTGATGTGTGTGTGACCCGTAGCAGCTGTTCGAGACTCTGCAGCTAGGTGGACAAACATCACAAATAACCGAGGACATGCGAGGCAGCGCAACAGACCTCCGGACAAACAGTATCTTCCTGAGACCCATCGGTTCAGTTTGGCTGCAACAGTACTGCCACCAGCACGTTGTGTATCGTACGCTGGCAAGCTTAGAATAGTTGAACAAGCCTTTGAGTTCTTGGCAGACGGAGGAGGCACCAGGTGCACAGGTGCATTGTGGTATACAATGGCCTTCTTAAAGTCTCTTGTAAACAAAGAGACTTCACAAGCGTTTATGCTAATAGCTTCCAGTGTACCTTGACACTCTTAGGTTTTTACTGAAAGCTGCAGAAGTGTATCCTGGGTAACATGTGTTGCACATGTGCCAATGGGTTGGAGTGCAGCTGTGTGCTTAGATCAACTCGTTATCAAGTCTTCTCTTACTAGACGTCAGTGTTAACTAGGCACAGCGCAGGAGGCTGGGCGCGAAGCTCGCGGTCCACTTCAGGCCACTGACGTCTTCTGATTGGATGTTGCCCTCTTTGTGTCCACAGCATTCTAATCAGTATTGTGGAGGGATCTCCAGGACCTCTGCCTTGCACTCAGGCTGAGGAATACGGAGACAATCTGATATCGTGTTTTTACCTCTACCAGAATATCAATACTGCAACAATATTGAATGCTATTGGTGTTTTCATAACATATTTACACAATGAGATGTTTGAGGAATAAGGATTAGCAATGTGAATATAATGACTGAGTGGTTTAAGGAGGAATCTAAGTCTCAATTCACAACATAAATATAATATGTATTGATATTGTTACTGTATATTGCTCAGTAGTTCCATTAAAACACTTTGCTATTAATGCAACGTGTTTAAATGTGTTATCTCAGTCGTGTTTGAATGCTTTATTCTTTATTATTTACTGTAAGTAAATGTAACAAAAAGGGTACATCCTTACGGGGCATCCTTAGCAGCATCTCTATCACATTCATATTGTCTGAAATCTATTACTTATTATTTCATGTCGGTGTATGTTCCAAGGCAGGAAGAAGCTGCTGTTGGTTACGAGAGGGTTTCTGGTGAGATAGTGGAAGTTGGAAACCTCTGTGAAGTGCTGTTTGTGATCCAAACTTTTCACGCCAAGTTGCCAGAGAGCCGCTAATTGTTTGCTCAGAGCAGTTCAAAAGTGTCGACCATGTGCAGACGCTGTTTTCATTCCTCCCTGCTTGAGTGGCCAGAAGCAAACTGACTACCGGTTGTTATGTCAGAGTCCCTCATGGGTGGCACCAGGAGAATTGACAGGAAATCCACCAATGAGTGTGTGAGTCCCCGTAGAGCCCACAGGCCCGCTGAGGGCCCACACACACCTTCACGACGTGTTGCGTCTGCACACGTGAACCATGTGATTCTTTTCATCTTCACTTTCAACTTTTCTTTGTTCTCATGATAATTCCTTTTTTCACAGTGTACAACTTGATGTTTGCATTGTCTCGTGTGTGTCGTTAGTTCTTATGCAGACGTTTCACTTCCTCAAAATGTCAGCTCCATCCAGAAGGGTCAGAGTATTGTGAAAATATCTTTTCTTCATATCCTGTCTGTTCTTTCAAACACAATCAAAGAAAGTTTCTATGTTGAGTACGATTTCAAAAGAAGGGTTTCACTGGAATAAGCAGCTTCTTCTCAGAAGAACTGCTCTGCCATCAGAGGAGGTTTGAGTATGGTCATGGGACAAGACGGAACACATCCTATATCACAACATATGCATACACTCTGAAGCTGCTGTGTTAAGGTGGACACTTTAAATAAAGTATTGTTCCTATGTGATGTATCTGTTTGCGTTGTTCTCGTGTTGAGCTGCCGTGTCCTGTTTTAGTCTGCAGTCAGGTTTCAGTGGAGCTCATATTATCCTAGAACACCAACAACAACAGAACCAACGTTCTTAATAAGATAAGATACAATATACTTCATTGATCCCACATTGGGAATTGTTTTTGTTGCGGCAATATGTAAAACAAAGTATTGCACATAATTACAAATAAAAAATTGTCGAAAATAAACAATTTTACAATATAAACATCTCAAAATGGAAGATAAAACAGAACTAAAAGGGTGAACATATAACTGTTGATTGTGAAGATAATAATGTGTAAACTATCTGACAAAAAACACATTTGAAGGGCTAAATACACAAACACAATATAAAAGTAGGATTTTATTTACATTTAGTGTACAATAATGGCATATTAAATGAAATATAAAGGTACAGTGTGAAGTCATAACTCTTCTTTCTGAGCCAAAATATGTTATGAGCTGTTGTACTTGTATTTATAAAACCATGATGGTGACACGTGCAAAATGACCATCAACCTTTTGCATTGACATTGCTCGTCACCGATAACAATATGCGCAACACAAGCTCCTGGCTCTGCGTGTGAGAGGAGGCTTCGTGTTTCACGTGTTGCTCCAGGTCCTTCTATTGGTTCCGGTGTTTAAGGTACTTGCATACAACAAGCCATTCAGAGGCTTCTCCGTGAAGGAGACGAGGACACCTGAGGGCTGCAGCTCAGCTCTCCACCTTGTGAGGATGCACACCTTCTACTCTTCCTCACTCCACCTTGTGAGGATGCACACCTTCTACTCTTCCTCACTCCACCTTGTGAGGATGCACACCTTCTACTCTTCCTCACTCCACCTTGTGAGGATGCACACCTTCTACTCTTCCTCACTCCACCTTGTGAGGATGCACACCTTCTACTCTTCCTCACTCCACCTTGTGAGGATGCACACCTTCTACTCTTCCTCACTCCACCTTGTGAGGATGCACACCTTCTACTCTTCCTCACTCCACCTTGTGAGGATGCACACCTTCTACTCTTCCTCACTCCACCTTGTGAGGATGCACACCTTCTACTCTACACTCCACCTTGTGAGGATGCACACCTTCTACTCTTCCTTCATGCAGGAACACCAGCGTGTGTTGTTCCTGATCTGAAGTCTGCTCCCGGGGGAATACTCCTCAGAGCAGCAGGAGCCACTTTGGGTTCCTCCTTTACACTTAAAGCAAGTATATCTCCAAAGACCTCGAACCCCTCCTTCCACCCCCAAACCAAAGGAAGTCATACATCTCTCCTCTCTCCGCATCATGCTCATTAAGAGAGGGCTCGTCTGCTCTGCTGCAGCGCAACATGGAATGAAACGGCTCCACACTGATGTCAACACAATGTGCTCCCTCTCAGCCTCTGCCACAGAGCACTTGGAAGGGAGGGAGATAAAGCACGCGGCAGTGGCACACAGACACACAGACACGTTGTGATGCAAAGGTATCAGGGCCGTGGTATGTATAAACTGAAAGTGCCCAGGTCGGGGGGGGGGGGGGGGGGGGGGTGAGGAGAAACCCAGCATTAACTATTTAAAGTTATACATTCATGAGGAAACACAACTTACATTTCCTCAGAGCTTGAAGTTGTACATTTGCTAGAAAAACAACAAAGATATTCTTCTGAGAATTCAAAAGAAAAAACTCTTCTGTTCTGATTAAATAACATTTCTGAAAAATGCTCGGACAAATGGTGTTTAGTTGTTGAGCAGTATGCTTCTCTTTGAGAAGTTCGACATGTTGCGGTAAGCGGGTGGAGCTTGGGGAGGGCGGGAGATGCATTAATACACGTATGACTACATCGGGGTCTCAACACCAGGCGTTCACTAAGACCACACCAAAGAGTCCCACAGCGTGTGCTCGCTCTGTACACATCGACAATGGCATCATATAGTGTACACCGTGTTACCTATGTCTCTTACTCCAATGCCTTTATCGTAGCTGGAAAACAGATCAATACTCAGATGCATCTTAACACTGACTGATAGCTCGTACAATGTGCGACTTTCGTCTCAGAGATGCCCCCCCCCCCGGCTCTGTGCGACATGCGAGGGCTGTGCTCAGATCAAAGAGGAGCTCTCAGGGACCGGGTCGTGATACTGTCCGTCCTGACGGGGTGCTGGCTCGCTGTGTGTGCACGCTAACACCAAGCTCTCAGATGAATCACCATCTTGTGTGCGCCCAAACAGACAGCCACACATGTGTGTGTCTGTGTTTGAGGTCTCTTCAGTTTGCCTCTCCGCTAGTTCCAGCCCTTCTGTGAGTCGTGGGATGATGTGCTGGCTTTGTGCTAAGTCGCTAAGGAGCAGATGGCCAGTGCTCGCACACGTGTGACTCTGATATTATTGTACATATGTAAATCTGTGAACATATGCTCAACCTTCAGCCCCCACAGAATATATACTAATCCTCTTGTATTCCTACACAGAACTGTTCTCCGGGCTGTCTCTGTTCGTCATCGCTCCGTCAGCCATTAGGCATATACTTGAAGTGTTTACAAATGTGTCCCTTACTTGAAACACAAAGTTTAATATTAGTCCTATGTCACAGCTGGATCCGTCTCCACCCCTTTTATCTCCCCCTTAACAATACTCCGGATCCCGATAACCAATTACACCTCTGATGGCCTCTCAAATAACTGTAATCACTGATTAGGATTCCTTGTTCAGAAAGCAGCGACTTCAAAGTAATTGCTCAATAAAGACGGGGAAGTTGTCGTATTAAGTAGCTCTTCCTGCTGCTTCTCTCATTAGCGCTCACTTGGAGCTATCAACTCCCCATTGTCACAAATGGAGCCGGCTTCATTCACAGCACAGAGGCTCTCCCTCTCCTCCCTCTCCTCCCTCTCCTCCCTCTCCTCCCGCTCACGGCTCTGACATGACGAGAGGCTGTCTGCTCGGTCAGAGCTGCACAGCAGAAATCGAACAGCTCACCCTGTTTAGATTCATTAGAACAGTGGAGGGGCTAGCGTTCCCTGGACGGCGGCCACATGGACCTGTGGGTCTGACGTCTCTTTCAATCAGCTCGTTTGGCTGTTGCTGTCGGGAAGCCAGCGAGGGATCGAGCGCTTAGTTTGGGGGGAAATGACAGAAATAACAACCTGTGAATGAAAGTCATCATTTCCAGTTCAGATCTTTACAGTTAAAAGATGTGACTTCCTTTTTTTGAGAAGTGTGTCCTCCAGTTATTATAGTGCTCTTCTGTGGGTGAGAGGGAAGTCACATTTGATTTGTACAGCATGTGTGCCGGTAACAGAAAGAGAAGTGGGAGAAAGGAGCACACATTTCATGCAAATTGTATATTTATTTGTATATTTTTTTAAATATAACTTTTGGTCAGATTTTCACCCATTTCATCACGCAACCACCGAGGTTTGGAAAGTTCAGGCTATTTGTAATACTTTTCCTTCCTATTCCTTATTTCTCTTCATCTCATTCTTCTCCTTTCAGAGCATCTATGAATAACATCAACCACATCTGCATCCCCACTACTAATATTGCTTTGATTGTGTTTTCCACAACACGCCTGAAATAAGGCCTTTGTTCAGCACAAGCCTCAGCCGAGGTGATGGGCACATTAAGGCATCACGCGCAGAAGCATTCAGCTCAGAAGGAGCCTTTGTTTATCGCCTAACTCTTTACTTCTGCCTCTCAAAGCCGGATCATTCCTGATATAGAAGAATTCTAAATGCTGGCATCCGTTTCTCTTCTGACCCTGATTCAGCCAAAGCATCTTCAAGGTTGAGTGCAGGCATTTATCAAGAAAATGGTTTTGCTTGGAAGGATTACAGGAAGTACACACACATCTAGTCGCTTTGCATGAACACATTCCCCTCCTAAATGACTGGCATGATTACAGACACTATAAGAAGAAGGTTGCTGCAGAAGGATCCTTTCAGCTCCCCCCCGATCCAGCGGCACGTCTCACTTTGCACTCTTCCCCCCGCAGAACCCTTCTCAATAAAACATGCATCTCTGTCGCATGTACAACTCTTGTGTTTCCTGAAATGAGAAACATGTTTGATGTTCGAGAGAAGCGAACATGAACGAAATGTTTTAATTCTCTGTAAGCCAGTAGTGACTTATATTCTGGCCAAAAGAAGTGTGCCGGAGTGGAGGGAGGGAGAGCTTTGTTGTGTTTCTGTTTCCTCCCAGAGGTTCAGAGGAGCGGTACTCTGGAGTTTTAGCGGAGGTCACAAGGTGATTATATAGACACTTCACACGGAGGCCCTCAAGCACCCAGAGGGAATATGTAATGCAATGCTCACACCTCCTCATGTTGCAATGCTCAAGATGGACATGTGTCCATTCGACCCACGCTGCGTTCTCTTTCTCCTTTTCGCACTCTTCTTGCTGTTCTGTGGAGGCAAGTGAAAGCGCGCTTCATTCTCTTGGTCAGCGGCCTTGGATAAACTACATTGATGACATCAATTAGATTCTACTGAAAACAGATAAAAGCCATGGAAAGCAAATGGAATTTCTGAACAGGACTCATCTTAAAGTCTTAGCATTGGAACACATCCCCGTTACGTCTCTAAAAAGCCTTCCATGTGCAGGGCTCATGTCTGGGCTGGGACTTACATGTACATGGTCAACTGATGCGGTCTTAAGTCGGTGCCAAGAGGAGCCAAATCTGAATTTAATTTGGCACGTCGCTCCTTATCCCGTCTGAAACATGTGATTGGATCAAATCCTTGGATTAGTGGATGTTAACTACACGTTGGCTCGTTTCTCCGTTGGCAGAACAGACACCTTGTCCAACCGTCTGTAACAACATTTACAATCTGCGCCAACAGAGACACGCTTACTTTAGACCAGTTCTTCTTAGTTAACCAAAGTGCTACGGTTAGGTGAGTCGTGGGATGATGATGATGATGATGATGATGACGAGGCTCCATCTCATTGTCTTTAATGCTCCTTCTGTCTCTTGTAATAACCCCTGTACACGGTTTGATTTGACAGGGCAGAGAAATGATGGTGAACAACCCTGTGTTGTCAGCATTTGGTAAAGACACCGGTCTACATATATCAGTACATCTTTCGCACAACTTAATGAGACAAAGTCACTTGAGACTTTCTTAAACATCATGCTTTATTAAAGAGAACTTCAAACTAGTGAATACATCTATTTGGAAAATGTTTACTGAGCAAATATATAACAAGTGAAACTGACTTCTCTACAATAAGACTTCTTGGAAACCATTGCAGCCGCCCACTGCTGGCGGTTAGAGAGAATGCAGGTTCCCTCACTCCGGTCCACACCGCTTCCCTTTATTGCCCTGAACGAGAGAATACATCACAGCCACAACATGCATCCAACTCCGTTTGAACATCCGTACAACTCACGTTACTATTATTGGTAAATGATACAGGATGAAATGTGTTCACATACGCTATTAAACATAACGTGTTCTTAAACCTGCAACAACACATGTGTTCTTCACCATGAGTGAACCCTGTCCTTTTAACCCATTGCTAATACAAACATATTGATTGAATGAATGTAACATAACAGCATTTGTAGCTATTCTATCTGACTTCATACGGACAGATCTAAGAGAAACGTGTTCTGAATGTGTTAAATGTACACACATACCAAAGGGCGGGTTCATAACTTCACAGCAGCTTGCAGTTCTCCACACATCAGCATCTGCTCACGCAGTATTTAGACAGTAACCTCAGTTCTACAGCTTGCCAACTGTTGGCTGTCCAGGCACGTCTCCTTGGCGACTCAAAGACTTTATATTATTCCCAGTTCTCATTTGGTTCCCTTCATCTATACCATGTCGTTTTGTTTTTTATAATGAAAAGATAGCATTTTTATTTCCTGTCCAGTTCATGAGATTGTAAATCAAATTATAACATTAAGTTATATTGCATAATATGTCTGTGTTTTATTCTATATTTGACAGTTTGAATGTGGTGTAAAAGAGGAAGTATTTAATAAGCCCTTTTTGTTCCTGCATGTGTCTCTTGTTTGTGTGTGTCCATCCCAGCGGACTACCCCCCCCCTCCACCACCCGCAGACGAGTCGACCGGTTTCTCCCCCCCCTCCGGTTCCTTCCCTCCTCCACCGGCGATGAACTCGTGCGACTATCAGGTGAGAGAACGTGTTGTTGCATTTCCTTCTCTTGGTTGTGAGGAACTTTGGAAGAGTGGAGGCAGAGAGCAAAGAGCCCCGAGCTCTGCACTGCGTTCATACACGAGTCCAGACGAACTGTCCGTCCGCCTGGGTTCCAGCCAAGCAGCCGAGGCCGGCTCCAGATGCTGCCGGGGGCCACAGGAACCCAGGGACCCTCACACATGTGAGAGTGCTATGCAGGGAGGATGGAAGGCTGACACCTATTGGTGCAGCTCACCTCTGCCGGCTCACTGACACCCTCAGCACGTCACCTCTGCTGTGACATCCTCCAAGTGCTGAACATTCCTTTGTCCAATGTCCGCTCTTCAAGCCCATCGTCTGGTCTGACCCTTTTCTCATCCTAAATGAATGCTTCCTTTGTCACTTTGGAGACGGAATGTTACGTCATATCAATGAGTTACGCAGCGCATGTGCATTCACCCTCTTCCCAAACATCTGTATACATAGACAGCATAAGCCTGCATGCTGGCAATGAGCAGTCTGCACCTCTTGTGGTGTCATGACTTACGACAGTCACTTATACAAGTAACACAATTATTTCTCAAAAGTACAAAGCTCCGACAGTCAAGGGTATCTGTGAACCAGTGGAATCTGATGATACAAGCTGCTATCCCTAACACATGAGAGGTCTGAGCAGGGACAGAGACACGAGCAGGGACAGAGACACGAGCAGGGACAGAGACACGAGCAGGGACAGAGACACACGAGCAGGGACAGAGACACACGAGCAGGGACAGAGACACGAGCAGGGACAGAGACACGAGCAGGGACAGAGACACGAGCAGGGACAGAGACACGAGCAGGGACAGAGACACACGAGCAGGGACAGAGACACACGAGCAGGGACAGAGACACGAGCAGGGACAGAGACACGAGCAGGGACAGAGACACGAGCAGGGACAGAGACACACGAGCAGGGACAGAGACACGAGCAGGGACAGAGACACACGAGCAGGGACAGAGACACACGAGCAGGGACAGAGACACGAGCAGGGACAGAGACACGAGCAGGGACAGAGACACGAGCAGGGACAGAGACACGAGCAGGGACAGAGACACACGAGCAGGGACAGAGACACACGAGCAGGGACAGAGACACGAGCAGGGACAGAGACACGAGCAGGGACAGAGACACGAGCAGGGACAGAGACACACGAGCAGGGACAGAGACACGAGCAGGGACAGAGACACACGAGCAGGGACAGAGACACGAGCAGGGACAGAGACACGAGCAGGGACAGAGACACGAGCAGGGACAGAGACACACGAGCAGGGACAGAGACACGAGCAGGGACAGAGACACACGAGCAGGGACAGAGACACGAGCAGGGACAGAGACACGAGCAGGGACAGAGACACGAGCAGGGACAGAGACACACGAGCAGGGACAGAGACACGAGCAGGGACAGAGACACACGAGAGGTCTGAGCAGGGACAGAGACACGAGCAGGGACAGAGACACACGAGAGGTCTGAGCAGGGACAGAGACACGAGCAGGGACAGAGACACGAGCAGGGACAGAGACACGAGCAGGGACAGAGACACGAGCAGGGACAGAGACACAAGCAGGGACAGAGACACACGAGCAGGGACAGAGACACGAGCAGGGACAGAGAGACACGAGCAGGGACAGAGACACGAGCAGGGACAGAGACACGAGCAGGGACAGAGACACGAGCAGGGACAGAGACACGAGCAGGGACAGAGACACACGAGCAGGGAGAGGACACGAGCAGGGAGAGGACACGAGCAGGGACAGAGACCACGAGCAGGGGACAGAGACACGAGCAGGGACAGAGACACACGAGCAGGGACAGAGACACGAGCAGGGACAGAGACACGAGCAGGGACAGAGACACGAGCAGGGACAGAGACACACGAGCAGGGACAGAGACACGAGCAGGGACAGAGACACGAGCAGCTGGGATTGGGATAAGGCGTCAACTAAACGTACTTCATATATGACATCTGTGCAAATGTCCTTCCTATCTGTAAACAGAGACACTCATGCAACAGTATTACGTTCTGGCGTGTGCACCGTTTAAATAGAATGTTCTACGGGTCATTTTCTGTAAATTCAACATGGATCGCTCACATCTGGCCCAGGACCAATGAGAGAGGTCCATCTGGTTCTCATAGTTCTGCGGCTATTTGTATTTCATATGTACAGGGCTACTGGCTACTGGCTACTGGCTACTGGCTACTGGTTACTGGCTACTGGTTACTGGCTACTGGCTACTGGTTACTGGCTACTGAACACAGCCTCATACTATGCTAGAAGAACATAGGACCTTTTTATGGATGATTAAATTCACTGTCCAGGGCTAACTGTAGACTCATCTTAGTATTAGTCTGAGGTACACACACACACACACACACACACACACACACACACACACACACACACACACACACACACACACACACACACACACACACACACACACACACACACACACACACACACACACACACACACACACACACACACACACACACACACACACACACACACACACACACACACACACACACACACACACACACACACACACACACACACACACACACACACACACACGTGTCCCGCTCTTATGTGTCCCCTGTCACGTTGGCTGCAGAATCAAACTGACCGTGCAGCTTAATACATCTTAATTATGTGTGTCTAAGCCAGAACCCTTCCACTGCAGGCGTTGTTCAGAAACAAAAGGGATGGATATCATTCAAAATGTCTCTGTATCTTCTTCTCGGTGCCTCAGCAATGATACACACAGAGTGGATACATCAGTGATGTCCTCAGAAGGAGGCAGCAGTAGTCTGCTGCTTCATCCCCCTGACTGAGAGACGTCTGGATATGACATGTTAACTCTGAACCCGTTATCAGGAGAGAGGAAACAAAGCAGTTCTTCTCATCGTGGCTGTTGTCCACATTATGAAGCATACACGGCACATCCTAACGCATCATAAAGACTGCACTGTTTCCTTTCATCTCCTCGTTATCCCTGTTAGATAAGTTTGCCTATTTTTTCTTTTGTTGATTTGAGACAAGCCATTAGTGTTTTGCTTTGTTTACCCCCGCTCATGATTGCCTTAGATGTTTTCCAGCAGCAGCTCTGCTCCAAATGGAGGCAAGCCCTGTAATGCCTGTAATAGATTGTGACAGGTAATCCAAACACATAACATTAGAATAAGAAGCAGTCACTGATCCAGCCAACTCAAAAAGCCCCGCAGGCAGTTGCAAGAAGTCTTCTTACAGTTGCAGCATAGTTCAGAAGACTAGAATATTTCTGTCATGCCATAGAGACATTTCCCAGAATTTAGTAGAAACTCCAGTGTCACTAACGGTCAAATCATTTTTAGCTACTTTCCAGATTATTCTACAACAGTTTTGTTATATTTTGTGTATTTTATTCCATGTGTTTTGGTTGAGGTGAAACTGGAAGGATGTAGATAAGTACATGAGTGAGGTCTGAGACCTGTTTACACGAGAACAAAACGGGTTGGATCCGCACAGTTTCTCTAGCGTATAGCCCTTTCGTCACACGAGGCCGTAACAAACCGGTAGAAACAGACCCCACACACGATAACGGGCCCCAAGGTGGATAGATTAGCAAACGAAACGCTCTGTGGGGTCCAACGGCTCCGTGTAATCGCCTCTATACGATCATTTCCTGAACAAATAACGATAGCCCCGCCTCCCCCCCCCTTTGTTCGTGCCTCACACATCCGGGGGGGCTTATACTCGCTGCTTTTGGTGTACTTTGTGGCGGAAGTTACAGCGCCAGTTACAGGCCCGGCATATGTACTACAGCGTGTCCAGCGTTCTCGTGTGCACCGTGGTGTGAACAGACACGTCACATGAAACCAATACGTGGGAACGGAAGAGCTTTTTGAAAACGCATACTGTGCATAAACGCAAAGGTTCCCGTGTGAGCAGCAGACTGCCGAGCAGATACTCTGACTGACGCTTCCTCTGATACAAAACAATCAGAACCATTCTTATCATCTTTTACGTGTTACATTTTTACAATATGGAAATAGACTTTAATTCTAAAAAAGAAAAGAACCTTTTTGTTTGAGATACTGCCTGATGTGGTTTGGATGAATAATGCATGAAGAATGAACTACTGTAAATCCAAGCACGCTGAAAAGTAGGAGGTGAAGAGTGCACCGCTTTATGAACGTTGTCTTGCAGACAATACATTGCTTCTTAGTTCTCACCGCGTTTCTCTTGGAGAGAAGTCTCTGCTATTGATGTGTGGCTTTCAAAAGGATTGTCTCGGGTCAAGGTGAGAATGAAGTCAGACACTCAAAACCAAAGTGTAGGAAGGGAGAGAATGTCTCATTGATGATTATTTCCCCTTAACTTCTGACTGCAGCTAGACAAAGACATCACTTTGTGTTGTTCCAGGCTCGTTGCTAAGTCGGCTGCTCACTGTTCTGAACGTACATGTCTGCCCACAGGGGAAAGGACCAGAGAAGACCCTGCAGGAGAGACGCTCCAGCCTGGACGCGGAGATCGACTCCCTCACCAGCATCCTGGCAGACCTGGAGAGCAGCTCGCCCTACAAGCCCCGGGTCGCTCAGGTATGAGCCAACACACTTTACACCATACAGATCAGAAACTGTGTTTGAGAAGTCGATGTGCTCACTGTGACGTCAACAGGCCAGTTTGTTGCTTCTTTTCTTTTTTTAGCAACAAGCGACCATATATCCATAAGAGGATTGTGAGGCCTCGTACTGTTAGCATGATAATGCTAGGTTACCAGCTAAGGCTTTTGCTAGCTATCTAGTTTGGTAAGCAACATGCACTGGGGTGTTTGGAGAGCGACTCAGAGCCAGCCCCAAGTGGCCACTCAAGGAACTGCAGTAGGGCTCCCCCCAAATAGTCGACTAAACCTCAGTTGGCTGAAAAAGCCTCAGTCGAGCAACATTTTTCATTAGACTATTACTCTAGTGAGTGGGGGGGAATTGTAAAGAGAACTCAATATGGGTGCTGCGTGTGCTTTGCCACGTCAGCTGGAAAACCCCTACAACTTCACTCAGAGCTGTGCCTGGTCAGTAAAGGTGTTTGACATCGTTCTACTGGTCCTTTTGTGAGAGTCCAGAGAGTTCTTCTAAATCCACGACACCTATGGGAGGGATGATACTCTCAGCTCACCCAGAAAGTACACATTGGTTGGATTGTGTTTGTGGATTTAAAGGAAATGATTAACCGTAGCAAAGCAGGTTCCTGGAGCAAACAGACCGTACGTTGCATCTTTTAAGCATGTTTTGCACTAGTGTCAAAATGAGTCTTGACCTAAATCATTAGTTGATATTAAATGATATTAAGAGCAACTTCAACAAATCAAAGCCTTGGGCAGTCTACATCGTCTGACATACAATAAATGTAGGACAGGCAGATAAAAGAACGAACCACTTGTGTTTGGAGTTGGGAGGCTCGGAGGTTTTATAACATATCATATCTCTAGTGAAATGTTCCAGTAATAATGTAATACCTGAAAGGTTGTTCTCTGGGAGGGCATCGCTAGTGTACTTTAAATATTCTTATTTTCCAGCTTTTATTCTGCGGCTGTTTAGTTACCATGTCGACATGTTGTCTGTTTCATTTGTTTATGAAACGATGCACACGTAGGACTGAAAACAGGGTTAGGATGATCAATTATTGACAGAGATTTTCATTTAGCTACAGAGGAGGGCTGGTGCCCTCATGCAAGATGTACATATTTACATCCCTATTATGTCAGTCTGACCTTCATCTTTTTTAAAGTCTTTTCTATCTGCTTCAGTAGCACTGTTTTTTCTTTAACTTTTGTTAAGTCATAGTTTGATATATTTAATATATTTGAGTTTTCTTCCCAGAGAAGATTGGTAAAGTCTCACATCTGTATGGTTAATATGTAGCCAGAACCAACAGCTGGAACAACTGCTTTTATAGCACTTTTTGAATATTTCATAAATATTTCATTCCAAAACATCTGGGCAGAGTACAAGGTATATCAAAAGTGACAGTAAACTGTCTTTTTCAAAAATTCCAGAGATATACTCAAGAATAAAATGGAAGTAATGAAAAATATTGATACAGACAGTAACCCCTCCTACCTGTTAACCCCCCCATCGGGATCAAAACCTCTCTCCACCTGAGCAGTTTCTGCCCTTCCCCTGCCGGCCTCATTAAGGGCCCGGGACCCCTCACACTAGTTGAGGACACAGATTAGAGTTTTAGACGTGCACAAGGACACTTGAAACGCAGTACTTTGGGGGAAGTGTGCAGCATGACATGGAAAGACAGAGTGGGTCCCTCCTCTCGTCGAGTGACTCCTGGCTCCCTGGTCAGAGAGAGTGGAATGGGTGCACCACACAGAGGAGAACTGATTGCACCACACAGTGGAGACATAACGGAGACACAGTGCAGAGAAATGAACCATGTGCTTCTGAAATGATACACCTTGGAGACGAGAAGGTGAAACATGCCGTTGTGATTCCTTTGCTTAGTGTTGTGGTGGGTCCCTGTGCTGATGGTGCCGGTGTTAAAGGCCAAACTGTAATAACATAAGATGATGTGCCCGTAAATATAGTGAAATATCTTTCTGACCAAGCAAACGGACGTTTCACAGTTTTTGGTAGAATCCAGACGTAGTATAATGCTGGCAGTGTGCAGAGAGCAGCTACTGTGCAGAGAGCAGCTACTGTGCAGAGAGCAGCTACTGTGCAGAGAGCAGCTACTGTGCAGAGAGCAGCTACTGTGCAGAGAGCAGCTACTGTGCAGAGAGCAGCTACTGTGCAGAGAGCAGCTACTGTGCAGAGAGCAGCTACTGTGCAGAGAGCAGCTACTGTGCAGAGAGCAGCTACTGTGCAGAGAGCAGCTACTGTGCAGAGAGCAGCTACTGTGCAGAGAGCAGCTACTGTGCAGAGAGCAGCTACTGTGCAGAGAGCAGCTACTGTGCAGAGAGCAGCTACTGTGCAGAGAGCAGCTACTGTGCAGAGAGCAGCTACTGTGCAGAGAGCAGCTACTGTGCAGAGAGCAGCTACTGTGCAGAGAGCAGCTACTGTGCAGAGAGCGGCTACTGTGCAGAGAGCGGCTACTGTGCAGAGAGCAGCTACTGTGCAGAGAGCAGCTACTGTGCAGAGAGCAGCTACTGTGCAGAGAGCAGCTACTGTGCAGAGAGCAGCTACTGTGCAGAGAGCAGCTACTGTGCAGAGAGCAGCTACTGTGCAGAGAGCAGCTACTGTGCAGAGAGCAGCTACTGTGCAGAGAGCAGCTACTGTGCAGAGAGCAGCTACTGTGCAGAGAGCAGCTACTGTGCAGAGAGCAGCTACTGTGCAGAGAGCAGCTACTGTGCAGAGAGCAGCTACTGTGCAGAGAGCAGTGCTCAGGGTCAGGAGCCACCGTCACACGATGCTTCTGCTGCTCTGTGGTCACAGTGTGATGCGTTCTCTGATCCAAACTACTGGACACATGGGAAACCAGAACGACTGTTCAAAGTTACCAACATCCACCCACCCGGTGGGCTCTGTTTTACAGGGGGCTATGCCACGAACTGTTTCTTAGGGACACCAATAACTAGTCCAGCACTCAATACATGTTCCTGGTCGCACTTCTGTGTGTCGGTAGTCGTGTTTCCAGTCAGTTTTGATGCAACCTGAAATGTGATATTTCACTGGTTTGGAGGGAATACGCTTTGCGGTGCAAGGTGTATTTTTGTCATGGTTGTACTCTGACAGTAAATCAAGTAAATGAAACACAGAGTCGCTTTGGTTATCCAGCAAGAGTGAAAGGGAGGGACCTCAGACATGTGCCCACGTGTCATGCTCTCCGGAAACAAAGACAGACCTATGTAATGATTCTGATTCACGAGCGAATGCCTTCGACAATAAAATGAACTCTATTTTGAGTCTCTACTACTGTTCTAATGAGTAAACTTCGTATTATAACCAATATAATTATAGAATATTAAGTAATCTGTAATAATTTCATTTGTTTTCTTAACTTGACATGAGAACGTAATACGTACATACGCAAGTATACATTGCACAAAAGTTGCATATTCACATGGCACAGAGTTACAAACACTATTTAGGATGTTGGACTAGCAGCTGCTGAAACACATGCCATCTTTCCCTTAAATAAAATATAGTATAAGTGCACACCTTTGTTGGGTCAAATACGTGCAGTATACGTCTGAAAGCTTTTGTCAACACGACTTGAAAAATTGATGTGCACCTGTACAGATGGGTGAGAGCCATCCTGCAAGCAGTCACACTGACTAATGTATGGCGTCGTGGTGCTTTTACCTGCCAGGGTCAGGCACAGCGCCTTTATTTTTAACACTACCTGCTGCAACTTCCTGAGGCCACACCACCTGTGTCTCAGCAGAGTACACATACATGCCATGTCATGTATAAATCATGACATGTTATGTATCAGACATTTTGTTGGCTTAACCCTGTTTCTGCAGCCTATAAGGCAGCATCTGTGCGCTGCCATGATGCCCTTTCTCTGTCCCCGTGTGAGAGAGCTTTCCTGCTCAGGGAGAGAGCTGTTTTCCATTTGAGATGTTTCTATTACAAGCAACACACACACACACGCACGCACGCACGCACACACGCACGCACACACACACACACACGCACGCACGCACGCACACACACACGCACGCACGCACGCACGCACGCACGCACACACACACACACACACACACACACAGTTTCTCTCTTCTCAGCTGATGCTGATTCTAGCTGATTAACTCAGGTTGACCTCCTCCCCTCCCCAGCTGCTCCTGTCAGCCGTGCTCTGCTCTCTCACAGCTTCTCCTCCTCCTCCTCCTCCTCCTCCTCACAGTCTGTGTTACGGCTCAGGTTTCCAGCGCTGTCCCAACTGCTGTCGGAGTCTTCTGCATGTATAAGCCAAGAGTAACAACTTATCTCGATTTACAGCTTTCTGCATGCAATCAATTACAGCCAGCTCTCCAAAATCAATAAGCCACTCTGCGCGGGGAAAGCCCCCCCCCCGACGTTACGTTTGAATCAGCAGGGGGACCTTATGTGCACCCACCTCCCAGATGGAATTGCAGTGGACGTTGCTGCTCATTCATAAACATCTAAGCAGCATTGCTGCAGACATTCAGCCGGCACTGATGCTTCACAGACATCAAAACAATTGTGTTTGCTTTAGTTGGTATTCTCTGTGGCATAACAGTGGGTAATGAAATGTGATCGTTATATAATTCCCATTTGTTCTCTTTCCACTTCTATCTTAGAGGCCATTTGTTATTTGACACAGTTATCTGAGTTTGTGTTACAGTTTGTTTGCTTCATCCTGCGATAGCAACAAGGAAGCCAGCCTTGATTAGAAAGACAATGCTCTTTGTTCTGAGAGCTCTGTTTTTTCTCTTGTCATACCAGATATAAATCCAACATGCCTGAATCTGAGTGGGCAGGACGTCATGAATATGATGAGACATTTGTTTCTGTTTTCACTTCGGCTCATTTACACCACATAGGTCATGCTTTTGTAGCTTCGACCATGACGCAGTCCCATCCCCATTTCTCCAGGCCATGTATTCAGTGTGTTGATTACATTTATTACCAGCTGACTTCTTTACTTGACAAATCTGGAGGTGTTTTAGCAACATGTTTCAGCCGTGAGAGAAACACAGAAGCTTTGCACCTGCAATATTACTGATGTTATTTATTTGACATTACATTATATTGTTATAAGGGTTGTTTGAGTAGAATGAAGTAAATTAGAAGGTGTACGTGATATTAAAGAAATATCATATGAATTACGGGGATGTATTTGTTCCACTGCTGAGTCAATGAGAGTCATCATAAAACAGAGCATACACCTCATTTTGATAATCCCTACCAATATGAATGAGTTGAAAAAAGATATGAAAGTATGGGTTGAACAAAAATCATCTTTACTGATTACTCCACACGAGGGGATCAGCTGAGTGATCACCTGGTGAACTCAGGTTGGCTCTGATCCAGATCGTTGTGTCCCTTTATCAAATGCTTAAGATCCCCTTCTAAGATTTGAATAAGGCTTCCTGTCGTCAGCCTGTTGATTGGAGGAACCAACAGAGAGCGTGTTCATGCTGAATCCTGCTCCAACCAGCCCTCTAACACGCAGCGCAGCCTGTCTGAGCACATCACATCTGTTGGGGGGGGGCTAACAAGGAGCCAGATGAGAGTTGGACTGACGGCTTCGGGCTTTGTATATTGCACATGTGTTTTTTGAAAAGTATTCCCCCTCCCGTTTTGTCTGTTGCTCCTGATTATGTTCACCTGGTTCCCTGTGTTGTCTCCTCCCCCCTCACATGTGGGTATTTAGGCTCTGTGTTTCCTGTTTTGTTTGGTGTGTGAGATTCTTGTGGCTGGTGACTGTGCTCACGTGAACAGCGAGATTCAGGCTGTGTCATGTGCCCGTGAGTAATACATGTCCACACCGGGTTGTATTTGGGACGTTTTGCCTCTGCCTCCTTGCTTGGTCGGGCCGCTCAACGGCCAGTCTCACAAGAGTCATAATAACCCTCTCATCAGGAGCCGAGCAGCAGCAGGCACTGACCTCTCATCATGCCCAGCTCTGTGGACTCTAATAATAATACATTGTATTTATAAAGCAACTTTCATTGCTAACAGCAATCCCAAAGTGCTACAAGAGGTGTAAGAAACAAATAAAAGAAACAAAAGTTTAATCAAAGGCTTTTTTTAAAAGAAAGGTTTTTAGGCCTTTCTTAAAGGCGTCAGTGGTCTGTGGAGTCATCAGGTGGTCTGGGAGGGAATTCCACAGGTGAGGAGCAGCTGCACAGAAAGCCCGATCCCCCATTGTGCGGAATTTGGTCCTGGGGGGGCGAAGCAGATGCTTTGTTGTGGAACGGAGGTTGCGTGTACACTGTTCTGCACGTATTGGAGTTTCTGAAGGCTCCTGCCCGGAATCCCGGTGAGGAGAGCGTTACAATAGTCAAGCCTTGAGGAAAAGAAGGCATGGACCAGTTGTTCAGCATCTGACAGGGAGAGTTTAGGACGGAGTTTTGCAATGTTCCTGAGGTGGTAGAAGGAGGTTTTGCACAGGTGTTTGATGTGGGTGTCAAAGGTCAGATGTCTGTCAAATCTTACACCCAGATTTGTAACTGATGTGGAGAGGGGTATGTTTTGACCAGAAAAGGTGATGTGGGTTATGGGGGATGACTGGACCTGGTTTGGTTTGCCAACTAAAATAGCCTCTGTTTTGGAGCTATTTAGCTGCAGGAAGTTTTCTCGCATCCAGGCCTTTATCTCCTCAATGCAGGTGTTAAAGGATGTTGATGGTGACAGTGAGGATGCATGTGGCATTGGGTCTGTCTTTAGCTGCGTGTCATCAGCGTAGCAATGGAATGATATGCCATGCTGGCTGATGACACGGCCAAGGGGCAGAGTGTAAAGGGTGAATAGAGTGGGCCCGAGGACCGACCCTTGAGGGACACCACAGGTGACAGGGTGTGTCTGGGACCTCGCACCTCCCAAGGAGACGTACTCTGTTCTTCCAGACAGGTAGGACTGGAACCAGCTCAGGGCGGAGTTAGAGAGTCCGATGGTGTATTGGAGGCGCTGAAGGAGGATGTTATGGTCGACAGTGTCGAATGCTGCAGTCAGATCCAGGAGGATGAGGAGAGATGGGGATCCAGTGTCAGCCGCCATCAGCAGGTCCCTTGTGACCCTGACCCGGGCCCGGCGCCACGAGGGGGCAAAAGGGGGCATTGCCCCTTCAGTTGTATTGTTTGCCCCCTCACTTTGAGCATCATTCATCCATCAAAAAGTACGATAAATATCACATTTATTAAATAACTTTAAATAATTATTTCCCCCAATATACGTTACTATGTTTAGATCAGATATGTGGGCAGGCAGTCAAGCAACGTGTAAAAAAGCCTCAACCCCAAGTGAGCTTGTAGTCTTAATTCATGTTAGCGTGTGTGCTTAGCTGTAAACACAGTCGGATGGGTGACCAAAACGTCCCCGTTTTCTGGGCAAAGTCCTCGTTTTCGGTGGCCGGTATTGAAACTTCGGAAAATGCTCCCGTTTTTGAATGTGCGTTAAAAAACATAAAGCAAGGTGAAATAAAATGTTACATGATGTCAGTAAAAACCAGATTAACAGAGTTGTGCCTGTTTGTAGCGTATTTCTTCTTCTACTACCTTTTCTTCTACCTCTACGTCTTCTTCTTCTACTTGTAATTCAATGTAGGCTACCTGCATTGAATTATAAATATTGACATAGTACTACAACAAAGCTTTAAACGAGGTAAGTTATGAATATATGTTCTCAATCGTCAAGTGTGGGATTCAATATTACATTAGTTTAGATTTGATTTTTACTATAATAATAATACTATGCTGTGTATGATATAAACCGTATTGGTACAATGACTGACATCTAGTGGCGGAGTGTGGAACATTGATTCGATTTTTCGGGACCACTTTACAATAAGACTACCCTTATAAAGGATTCATAAATAATTAGGTTATTAATTAAGTTGTAAACACTTTATTAATCATTAAGAACCATTTATAAACCAGTTCTAACATAGTTTTCATACGTCAACACAGGCTCACTATTTGGCAAGATGACTAAGCCTTATATTGGCCACCTAGCTTACTTCGTCTTCTTCATCAGCCAGCATCCTTGGTATCTGTTGTTCAGTGAGTGTATTCCTCCACTTCCATCTTGATGTTTCTTGGCATCTCTTTATGACCATTTATGTATGAGTTACTAACATTTATAACTGCCAAAAGGGAGCCTTATTGTAAAGTGTAAAACACATTCCCATTTATTAATGAGTTACTAACATTTCTAATAAGGCTTAGCAGTACAGATACATGTGGGCTCACTATTTGGCAAGCAACCGGTCACAGTTGCCCTGTTTATCTCAAATCTTATAAAAACGTATTAATGATTTATAAAGTTTTCACAACTTAATTAATAAATTAATTACAAACTATTCGTAAACCCTTTATAAGGGTAGTCTTATTGTAAAGTGGTACCGATTTTTCTCATGGCAGTTAGACTCTAGAGCAGGGGTGGGGAACCTTTTTCCTCTCAAGGGCCATTTCCATTTTTACAATATCCTCCGAGGGCCGTATACAAGTTATTGATCTCTGCTTAAAAATACTAAAATCACAGATTCATTTGGTCTTTCTTTCATGCTGTGCAAGGAAAAAGCAACCTCTTAATCCAGATATCTTACCATGACTCGCGCGTGCACGGTGTGGCATGACCACCAAAACAGAAAGATGTGTGCAAAAGTATTTAGTTTCCTATCCATGTGAACATGATTTAAGTGGTGGGGGGGGGGAGGGGAGTTAAAAGCATCAATCTGGTGTACTTTATGGATATTTTACAAATCACTCCCCTTTCAAACTATATTCTTGTTTACTAATCATTTTTACTGAGATATATAGTATTTTATACCTGTTTACTTTGTTCTCTTATTTTTTTATAACTATAATGATCATATAAAGATGTGCCTTTACCTCACTGGTTGGAGAAAAAGCTTCTTATATTCGTTAGCATAGCTAGCTAACCAGATGCTAATAACCAGTACTCGAGTTGAGGGGGGATGAGGGGGGATGAGGGGGGATGGCATCCCCCCTGAAATAAAAACGGTCAAAATCATCCCCCTTCTAAAACTGCCATTCCCCCTTTCCATCCCTTATGTAATTTTATCAATGAACGTGGCACTGGTATTACTGCTATTTCAACATTAATTTTGCGCATTTTGAGTAAAATACTGTGGGCGAGGGAGCACGCACACACGCAATGATATTTTTACCAAGGCACTGACGCTATACTATGCGAGTGCCCTAGAGGGCGCCAGAGCGCCGTGATGCGCCTGTTTGATCGATGCCAGAAGCGCAGGTAACGGTCATCACAATGGCAAAGCAACCAGGAGGACAACGCGATCTGAGGGACTACATATTTAAAAATACTAAAAATTACATTTCAGGTAAGTCAAGAGTCAGTAATCTTAGTCATTACTCACTACTTTAGTCACCAAAGGTGGAATCTATGGACATAAGCAGCAATAACAACTTAGTTTGGAGTTATACGTGTTTCTCTCGTGTTAGCTAGCTGGTAAGACTCACAACTGTTGATGAAATGATACCACCAGCACCAGAAGAGCTGAAACCCCTCCTTCAAGCAGTGAACACTCTGGTCATCTCCACAGCTGAGTGTGAACGTGGGTTTAGTCAGATGAACATTTTAACCACAACTAGAAGCTCCCTAGAGGTAAAAAGCATGTCAGCCTTGCTTTTCATCAAGTGTGTTGGCCCTCCACTGAACAAGTTCAGAACTTCAGACCAGATGTATATGTCAAGACTTGGCTTCAAAGCCATTGCTTAGCTAACAATCCGAAAGCAAGAGCCAGAAAAATTGAGACCAAAAAGCATGATTATGAAAATCTTTGGAAACTTCTATGAGATGGGGGAGTGGAGTAGGCAGCCATTGACAACATTGGTCCTATTTTGTATTACTGTATAATCTTTTAATATATTTTCATATTTTGGAAACAATTTCAATTTGCACGTAATGCCCTGTTAAAAAAAGTAACATTGGGAATGTTAACATCAAATATTTGTATTTGAACTGCAATAAAATGATGACGGATCAATATTTTTCAAATTTTTTTCCTCAAATTTTTCATGAAGAATTTACATAATGATTTCATTAATTACGATACAAATATAACCCTTTAGATAACAGTTTTGATCGTATACCAGTAACTGCTTTTTTGAAAAAATACACTATAATTCAATATTCTAAAAACTATTTGGACTTTATTATTAGTATAATCAGCTGATACATCTGAATAATAAATGAGGGACTGTTAACCTACAAGATGTGTACCATATACTTCCATTATAACCACATTTTTGTATCCCCTCCCCCCCTTTAAATTAAAGTGAAAAAAAGATTTTGCACTAATTAGTGCGAATGCTGTTTACAGCATTCCACTATAGTACTTCAAAACTTTATTCTTCCCCTTAAACTTATTTCAGCCAATACTTTGGCTCTCCATAACTTCAGCTTATTTTCAGCTACAGAAACCATTCAAATATTAAACTATTCAGCCTGTTCAGGAATCGATGGGAAACCTTCAACTTTTTCAAAATATTTCATACTTTTTGAAATATTCAGCTTTTTAAACTCTTTTTTTTACATTGAAGTCAATGGGAAGAACCTTCAAATCAGCCAATACTTTAGCTCTCCATAACTTCAGCTTACTTTCAGCTACAGAAACCATTCAAATATTAAACTATTCAGCCTTTTTCAGCAATTGATAAGAAACCTTCAACTTTTTCAAAAATATTTCATACTTTTTGAAATATTCAGCTTTTTAAACTATTTGTTTAACATTGAAGTCAATGGGAGATGCCTTCAAATCCTGTTTTCCTACACTTTGCGCCAAATGCATCTCCTTCCACATAATTTCAGCCAGACCCTTCATTCCAACTTTCAAATGACCACAAGACCTTCAGCTATTCAAACTTGACTTTTACTTTTGATATCTTTTAAACATTCTGAGATATTGAATTTATATTTGTGGAGGCCGAGCTTCCAGAGAGGGGATTTAGTCCAGAGCGAGTTAACTCCACCAGCCAGAGAAGATGTTCCGGCAGCGGCCGGAGCATCTTGTTCCACAATAAGCACTAGAATGGGTCAACGGCCACCTCCAGCTCCACCTTTTAATGCCACTGCGCCTGACGATCTTGGGACAGAGGGGCCAGCCCAGGTTATCCTGCAGTCCTACCCTGTCCGAATAATTAATGGCCAAAAACGCACCTTTACCAAGAATTGGTTTAACGGAAGAAAGTGGCTGGAATATTCAGTTGTGGCTGATGCTGCATTTTGCTTTCCATGTAGACAGTTTAACATAGGGTGTAGTGCTAATGCAGACAAAGCCTTCACACAAATCGGCTTCTGTAATTGGAAATGTGCAACTGATAGCACTAAAGGTTTTTCAAGACATGCATCCAGCAAGGAACATTTGAAATGCAACGCTCTCTGGATCGAATATGGTGCTCGTAGTGCTACAGGATCTGAGGTCTCTACGCTTGTTAATGAGGGGCAACTGGCAAGAAATCGCCAATATTTAAGTGTGATCGTGGACGTCATTGAGTTCCTTGTGTCACACCAGCAACCGCTCAGGGGGACGTTGGATGCTGTGGAGTCAAGAGAAGACGTGGAAAGTGGACTGTTTTGTCTATGATGGAATATACACTGAGGAAAGACCCGGCCTTAGCAAAGGCATTCAGCACTATTCCGAAAAATGCCACATACACATCACATGACATTGCAATGGCATTACACCATTGGATCCTAGCGCTCCGTGCTCGGGCCCTAATTAAAACTGCGGTCACAGACGTGCACGCAGTTGTGGGCGGGCCTTCGCGTCCGAGCGCCTGTCGGGGAGGGTCGCCGGTCGTCCCGGCGTCAAGCAGCGATGCGCGAGTCCTCCCAAATGATGTGGGCGCGCCGCCTCGAAGGAAAACACATTTCTGTAAAGGCTCGTTGACGATCGATTATCGCGGAGGCTGTCTGGAGGAGCAGTAACCGTGGCGTGCGGTGCAGTGGGTTGTGCAGACTTTCTACCCTTGACCGTTTGTTTACTCAATAAACGCAATTTCCTCTGGATATTAGGCCATGTATGTTTTTAATACAACTGCTTTAATTGTGAGACGACATTTACAGTGTGAAGAGCTGCTGAGGCCAGTGCAGAAAGCAGAATAGTGTGTATAATATATATCTCTCAATAATATCAGTAACAGGCCAACATTACACACTTTATTTGTATGCTTAAGTAGATATCTACAAATAAACAGTTGATATTTTTCATGAAACCAAATAGTGCTTCACATCATAACATATGGCTGTAGCCTGATATATATTATATGCTTTAATAGCTGTATGTGTGTGTTATGGAGTGTATATGTGTCTGTTGTAATTGCATGTGCCGCCAGCAGAGGGAGCTGCTGGACTAACACTCAACATCATTGCCAGCAGTGTGTGTGTGTGTGTGTGTGCTGAGAAGAGAGAAACTGTGTGTGTGTGTGTGTGTGTGTGTGTGTGTGTGTGTGTGTGTGTGTGTGTGTGTGTGTGTGTGTGTGTGTGTGTGTGTGTGTGTGTGTGTGTGTGTGTGTGTGTGTGTGTGTGTGTGTGTGTGTGTGTGTGTGTGTGTGTGTGTGTGTGTGTGTGTGTGTGTGTGTGTGTGTGTGTGTGTGTGTGTGTGAGAGACATATGATGTGGAAGGCAGAGTAGCTTATCTGACATTTAAATGTTGGAAAATGGTACATTCTAGCCTGTGAGCTCCCTGTTCGAGCGACTAACTATTCCTTCACAATTTGGCATCGCATTGGATATGGGCTGAACTTGTCCTGGAATGGAAATTTTCCGGCCATTTCCTTAGGAGGCCTTTGCAAACATTTGCAGAAAAGGCATTGAAACTGCACATTTTTGAAAATGGCCAACTTTTTGAGGGCCGGTTCAAATGGAAGGCAATTTGAAAGATGTCCACAATCATAAGAGCAATGTGTATACAACGTCTCGTGGATATTGGAACAACCATATGCGAGTAGTTTGGAAAACTACTAAATCGTCAAATATCGCCCCGATTGAGCTAGCAACTATTTTATTCGCAATTTAGCATGATATTGGATATGGGCTGAACTTGTCCTGGACTGGAATTTTTCCGATCTTTTCTCTAGGAGGTGTTTGCAAAAATACGCTGAAAATGCATGAATAATGGCAATTTTTCAAAATGGCCGACTTTCTGGGGGGCGGGGCTAATGGAAGCCATTTTGAAATATATCCGCAATTCCATGAGGAATGTCTGGTGAAATTCGGGTAATTTGGAGAAACTATATGTGACTATCGCCCTATAGGGGGCGCTACTGAGCCGTATTTGCTAAAACGTACGATTACAGTCTGGAAAAGGTTGTGGGCTGTCACGTCTGTTCCGAGTTTAAAGGCCGTAACTCATTTTAACACAAAGTTATGTGTCCGTACGTGTTTTTAACCCTTCAATTTTGAGAATAAACTGAATAGGACACGCCCACATTCATCATTGGTTGCGACACTTTAAATCTCAGTTTATAGTCATCCTGCCAGTATATCTATGACAAAATATATGTATTTCGTCCATCCGTTCTTGAGGTATACATTTGTTGTGTTTTTGGCGCCCCCTATTGTCCAAAATGAACATGCTTTTTTGTGCCTATTCCCCAAAACAGACCGAAATATCCACCGAAATGTGTGATATTTGGATTCATTTCGGATGAATTGTGAGCATTTATGTCTAGGCCACACCTTTTTGCTAATACGTTTCGATTGATGTCGGCCACATTTTTCCACACTTCATGCTCATTTTCTACAGTAATGTGTCTGACCATCCACTGATGCTGTGCACTAAGTTTGGTGTTGAAAATCATGAAATTGATATTTAAGTTAATATTTCACTGTTTTTCACATTATGCTAATTAAACAAAAATAAAAGTAGGCGGAGCTTCGGGATACAAGAGAATAATATGTAGAGCAGCTCCACCCGGATAAGTGTGCCAAATTTCAGGTCCGTCAGACTTACGCTGCGACTATGTACATTTTTAGTAAACTGAATTTTCACAGGTGGCGCTAGAGAGCATGTAGCAAATGTTTCACCCATCGAATCCAGAATGTAAATTGTTTACCCGTCCTGCCGGCATTGTCAAATGTCGCTTCATGAATAGTGTCGTAACCCCCTCAAAACCAGGTAGAAACTACAGAACGAGAAGAATAAAAATAAGAATTCTGTCAATTACAATAGGTCTTCGCACACTTCGTGCTCTACCAATGACAATAGGTCAGTAGGGCTGAACGATTAATCGATTTTAAATCGAAATTCGATTATCAAATCGCAAAGCCTGCGATTTTTTTGAACTTTTTTTTTTACATTTTTTCTTTTTCTTCTTGTGTGTCAGTCATCCACACCAATCAGAAGTGCTGTGCTCCACATGTACCAGCCATTGTTAATCAATCAGAAGTGGCCCATGATAGCAGGTGATAGACAGATTGATCCAATCACCTGCCAAGTGCTTTTGAAAGTGCCTGCCCTTTCCAAATGGCTTCCAATGGAGCTTTAGATGGTTTGGTGAAACAAACCATCTGAGTCAGGTTAGCGATGCTCCATCACATGTTCTACATCTAAAAGGGTGAATCTTTAACTGAAGCTCGACTTTAAAGCAACCCAACGGAAGTTTCATGTAAGTTTAGTTCTTTCACTCGTAGCTCGGGCTGCGGGGGTGCTAGAGACAGGAGTATGTTGATACGACCTTCCTAGCCGGAGTTATGGCCGCATTTTACAATAAACTTCCATTGGTTCGCTTAAAAATAAATATCGCAATTCAAATCGCAATCGCAATATTTGTCAGAAAAATCGCAATTAGATTTTTTCCCAAAATCGTGCAGCCCTATAGGTCAGGCCCTAATAATACCACCAATAACAATAAGTTTCCTCGCACTTCGTGCTAGGATGCCGTCGGGTCCTAGCACATCGTGCTTGGGCCCTAATTACTGTTAGATCTGGCCCACCGGTATATTGCACGCACACCTTCACTCAATCCTGAGGATTTCATCAGCTCATAGCCTGAGCCCAAACATTGATGAACTTGCACCCGAGATGAGATGCCAAGTATCTGGCTTGAACTAGCATCACTTCTATCTTATATCTGCTCCCTGATCTCACGGTAAATTGTAGGTGGCTACTGCCTGAGATCGAATGCTGTGGTTTTATTAAATGTGCCAACTGCTAGGACTGTCTTAGGGAAGACAGCTTTTAGATGCAGCTCCTCTGTCTTGGAATAGTCTGCAATTTAAATGGAAACTGAACAATCTGGTGCCACTAAATGTTTTTAAAGCTCGGTTGGATGCTACTCAATCGGAAGCTATTGGTACCTGCTTATGTGGATAATTTTGTAAATGGTGCTGTATGATGTCCTTTTGTTGTTCTGTTTATGTTTTTATGTTTCATGTGGAACTACTTGAGCAGGTCTCCCTTGAAAAAGAGATCAATGATCTCAATGGGATGTATCTGTATAAATAAAGGTTTGAAATTAAATGAAATCACAGAGTAGCAAACTGAGGTTCCTTTTTGCACTTTTTTTCTTGCGACAACAGGGCATGTTTTTTTGAAGCCGTTGTTGGCCTGTGGAAAAATGGAATCATAAGAAATGACTCCGGAAAAGCTGCAGATAGAGCCATAAGAAATTAATGCAACTGATTTTTCATTTATTTTACGTTTAATTTGAAAGCTTTAATAATAGGCAATTATTTAAGCTTCTTAGTTTCAGGTTTAATATGTGCAATAAGTTATTTAATACGTTTTGCAATAAACATTGAACCATTCCGGCCCTCGACTAGTACCCATTTGTTAAATGCTGGCCCACTGTGTATTTGAGTTTGACACCCCTTCTTTAAAGCATTCTTATTCTGCTGATAAGCACATTTTCTTTGTTTTCCAGTTATGACATTTTTTATTTTGTCTAGTATATTATATTACTATGGTCACTGAAACGATTATCATGCAGTGTATTTGTTGAATAGACACGTTTCCACAGAAGCTGACCCTTTACTAGTTATCCACTGTAACACCCATGAGGTAACCATTTAGTTCCACATGAAGCCATGACATCTTCATCCCAATTACACTCTAATGCACTGCCTCCATTAGAACCTTGTTCTGATCGGATTCAGTCCCGTTTGATGAGATCTAAGTTGGTCTCTGGTCCTGATTCATCCACACACTGTGCAACAATAATGTGTAGCATTGTGAATACAACATTGAAAGCCTGAGCTGCCTAAACGTACCGGCCTGAGTGTCATTACAGAACATACACGAAGTGCACTGGAGCCGTGTCTTTGTTTGTTTCAATGTCAATAAGGTTTCAATAAGGTGTGCACTTGTTTATGCTTTCTAGAAAGTCCAATGAAGCTGTTGTTAAGCTCTGTAGTGCCTGTGATGGAAAAGGTTGTGACCGTGTGATATGGACTTCAGAGTTCACGTGTCCATTAGTAAACTCTTATTGTGATGTAGGGAGAGAACACTGTTTCACTGTTGGCAGTATGTGTAACCTGGCTTGGGACTTGACTTTGGTTTGAACGTGTGGAGTGGGGTCATATGTTTGTGCAGTGGGTCCCTACTGTTTTGCCATTTGTCCTTTTCGAACAAAGAGGTCCAGAACCTCTTGCATCAAAGGACCCACATGGAAGATCTAAGGGTGTTTGCAACCCTCCAGTGAGTTTGCTTTCTTCTGATCTCGACATATAGACTGCACGTGAATGCAGAGTCTGAAGGCAACGGGACAAGACTTTGGTCTGGGAGTGTTCTCGCTTCCATTAGTAGTCAGAAAAGTAAAGGGCAAACACGTTTTAGAAAGCCTCAGTTGCATGCATGTAAACAGTCGGAGAAAAAAGGGGCGGAACGCACCTGCTGAATCTTGGCAATCGACAATTTGGCTTTTAGTTTGCACCTTTGGTCTGCATTAAACATGTCATCTTTCATTTCCAACTTGGTTTAATGTTTTGATCCAATATCTGTTATCTGTATATCATCTTGCTACACTGGAACCACTCAAATATTGTCTGTTGCTAAATCGTCATCTGACCAATAGCAGACGAGTTGGAACATTCAGAGCTTCGTCCCCTTGGTTTGCTTTCTACTCCAACAGTAAAAAAGGCAAGTGAGCTAAAGCGTCTGCATCAGAGAAGATGTCTGTGGGATACGTGTTCATGTCCACACAAACTGATAGGCATTACAGCAGTCTGCTGACAGTTGAGCTGAAGCCAAGTGCTTGGAATGCTGCTGAGATGGACCCTTCCCAAAGAGCGCCCTGAGGAGGCTCCCATCACTCAGTGCCAGTCAAGCCCTGCATGACACCCCCCTCTCAGCAGGCATGGCACTGGAGATGGCACTCGCTGTCACAACATGGCACAATGATAGGCTGCTCAATCCCACGGCTCCCACTGATAATGGCGTATGCTGATTGGTGGCAGGGAGTGCAGACTGCGGACCACCCTGGCTGTGTCTCAGCTCCCTAAGAGAGTGTTAGGGCTGTGACCTTTCTTCTGCCCCCCTTATGGGGCTCACAATCTGGAGGCATCTCAAGGGATGGCCTCCATTTCAATTCTGCATGCCTTCAGGAGCACATCATCTCTTACACTTCAACTCTACCTCTATGGGGGGTTGAGAGTTTTCTTTATAAACACGTGGATAACCATTGAATCAACATATTTCATGTCACGTAGAATCATTCAGATTGTGTTTAAATAAAAGCTGCTATAACTGGGAGAGCCAGTTCTTATTGGGCAAAAACAAATGGATTATCTTGTACACATTACAACGTTGTATATAGCTGGTAATACCTGGCACAAAAAAACAAAACAAAATATTATTATGTCATTATTGTTGAATCAGATTGAAAGAATAGTTTGGCATTTTGAGAAATACATTTGAATTCTTGTTGAAGGATGAACATATTGAAACCATTCTCTTATCAGTTGGCTAAATATGTAGCTAATTAGCTTAGCTTAGAATAAAGTCCTCTTCTGTTGGGCTGCTGTCATTGGACTGATGTAAACACCTTGTTTAGCAAACAGCTGTAAGGTACAGGAAGATGCTGCACAGGGTTATCATGATGCTGTGGACTTGTTCTCTGTCGGTCCGGACTCTATTAAGTCTGTGTGCACTGACATGCTTTCATTCTTTCACTGTCCCTCCCTCAGAAATGTCCTTTATCAAAAAAGAAAAACTCTATAAAGAGCATAGAGCGGTATTATGAAGGACACTCAGCGAACATACTTTTGAGCAAGGCAACTCCAAGGTTGATTATTTTGAAATGTGCAATATTATAAATGTCAATGTTATTTTCGATGTAGGTTTCTAATTTCTACTGTTGGTAACCAAGTTTCACTTACAGTTAGGACTCTATTTGTGTCCAAGCTGCGTGAGTATGGATAGTTATCCTGTGTCATGTTTGACCTCACAGGTTTCCAGGCTCTTAACCATCTTCATCTGAGGAAATAGCATGTTATTGTTGTCTTGAGATACACTTTACATAAAAACACTTAAATGCATTCATACCTCATAGGGCCATAGTGCCCTTGTGTTTTAGGAGCTCTTTTTACTTTGTCCATGTGTGTTGCCGTCCTGTTGTTTTGACTCACTCTCAACTAAGACACTCTGATTTAAGCTTCTCTTAAGGGTAGGGTAGGTAAGAATGGAGAAACCAGCTTGAGTGCGCTAGAATTTGAAAGTATGCAGCCGAAAAAATCTGCCCCTTCCTTCAGACTTCCTCACAGAGCCCCTCCTCCAACACACATGACCACACGCACACATGACCAATGAGGGCACGCGATAAGTGTGTGCCCAGATGGAAGGCTGACAGGCAGGTAGGCCGTCCAGTTACTTCAGCCGGGCCGGCCCAGATGATTGGTCGTGCTTTTTAGAGCACCACGGCTTCCACTGATGATTTTTTTTAATGTATTTATTGTCAAAGCACTTCATATAATCATTGCTATCGGGATGTTAAGAGCATTCCATGGAATATAACAAGTGCTTCTGAAGTGAATGACCTCCCCCACCTTTAAGACAACACACACGTTATAATGCACATCAAGTTATCACTGCTGCTTTGTCATTTGATCTCCGCTGCACACAAAGGTCAGTGTTTCAAAAGTAGATTTCTCCTCCAATCAGCAGCTCAGCTGAACACATGTAAACAAGCTGATGGAGAGGACATTGAATAAGTCAGCTGAGGAACGATGGCTCCTGCTGCTGTCCTCATAAAAGGTCAACGGCAGCTATTTTTTGCAATGGATATTTGAACTCTTCAGGGCTCTGACGCCACGAGTGTGTGTTGCTGCAGCTTACATCCTGGAGCTGCCAGGACTGCGTCAAGTCGACACTCCAGCTCTGTGATGACAGGGCTCCGTGGCGTTTAACTTTCCTTTCTGTTTGTTTATTACGCTGCTTTTCTCTTTGATTGCATTGTTGATGCATGAAAGCAGAGCTATTGCTACAGAGCCGGTGGCACCCGTTGACCTTAAGGTCAGTCTGGCAGCAGGTTCTGAGTTCTGACAGGGGCAACCAACTGTGGAGAGAAGCACGCCTGCGGGCGCTCAGTGTGTTCCGTCAATGTTTGTTCGTCAAATAAACCGCACAGTATCAGCCCTTTGTCTTTCATCAACAGGGTGAACCAGTGACAGGGTTGGTGTGAGCCACGACGCTGTGGCCGTCCATACAGCCGGCCTCTGTACACCATGCAGGCCTAGCACAATGCTACAAGGCTTAGCATCATAAGCTGTCACACACACACACACACACACACACACACACACACACACACACACACACACACACACACACACACACACACACACACACACACACACACACACACACACACACACACACACACACACACACACACACACACACACACACACACACACACACACACACACACACACACACACACACACACACACACACACACACACACACACACACACACACACACACACACACACACACACACACACACACACACACACACACACACACAGAGATAGCCTCAGAGAGAACAGTTAGAGTTTCCAGTCTCTGGGATTGATGATATCGACACACTGTAAGCGATGGACATGTTCTGCTGTGCAGTATTTCACCTCCTGGAGCACAACGGGTCACAACAAGTGCATGGAAAAGAGCTCATTCCAGGGGTGAGTCAGTGAGAGAGAGACGGCCTGGAGAACTGCAGGAAGTGAATGAAACTATTAGTTTGTGCTGTGTGAGAGCCACAAAACACACATTTCCCTCTTCTGTTGAAATAGCCCTGCGGAGACGCCACCATCGGTGACTCCCGGGGACTTGTTCTCTTCTCCGCCCAGAAGCCCAGGAAAAAAAAAAGTTTTAGTTGCATCAGTGAGTAACACGCCCTACTTTATATGATGTTGTTACATCATACTAGGAGTATTACATACTTTCTTTTCTGAAACCCAGTTTTTTGCAGATTACATAAGAATATACATTTCAAAAGATGGACCTAATGTTCAACTTGATGGTGTTTATGGTTGGTGGTGAAACTGAACAGAGTGCCTGTGTATTCATATCTCACTCTGTATTATAAGTGTGTATTCATGTTCTGTATAGTACATCGCAAACAAAAAAACAATGAGCCATTGGAAAGCGATAGAATGGAAAACTATATGTCACCTTTTCACATATCCAGCATTTCCAATTCTTTATCTTTTGCCCAAATGAATAATGGACATTCACACGGATGGATGGGAAGCATCTGCAGATACTGTAGTTGTGCATGCTGCACATGTACTTAACAATTCACAATAATGCTAACAGTCCTATGAAATACACCTTCCTAAAATGTGTCTTTAATTGTTTTGTTGTAATGTGTTAGTGTTTGTTGTGCGTGTTAAAAAATATATTTAATAAGCTTAAAAAAAGCAAACATCCTATATATTTATTTGAGATGAATAAAACCGGTCAATGTGGCAGTTTTTCTAATTATAATGTAATAAAGTAAAGCATAGCTTTGATGTACAGTATATGTTGTTGATGAAACTGTTGGAGTGTTCCCTTGTAGAGACGGGCCGTCATGCAGCTTCACTTTAAGCAGCCACAAGAGAAGCCGATATAAGATAGACAGTGTGTGTAACACACTATCTGCAAACGGAGAGATAGTTGAAACAGCTAGAGGTCTCGCCATGTGCCTCAGAGACATTGCTTAATCATATTTAATGTGCCTTATCTCCAACTATTTTAGAACGCAAATTGCTACCCTCAATTGCACTCGGCTGATGGATTGTTAAATGTGACTATTGTGCCTGATTGCGCAGACAGGAGGTGACTACAAATGGAGGCAGATTGGGGAACGCTTTAGTGTTGACTGTGAATTCTCCTGCGCTCAGAGTGCACGCTGCTGAAATAGAGCGATGCCATTGGACATTGGAGCTGGAGAAGATCCGCTTTGTATTCAGGATAAAGTTGAGTGAAAAGATGCAGAACTTCTTCCTCTTAAGGGGTTTTCCCCAAGCTTGCTTAAAAAATCCCCCCACCCTTGTGGTTTGAAATGCAAAGTTAACAGTTTTACTCCGGCCCCCTAAGGCCTGTATAGTCTCTCCTAATCTGTTTTAATGTGTCAAAAGGCTTTCTTCAGAGGCTCTGTGAAATGTCACACTTAAGTTGTTTGCAAAGTCAGTCTGAATTACAGTGTAGAGTGAGGGCTCACTTCACTGAAGGCATTAGGGGAAACTTTTCTAAAAGTGTGTGTGTGTGTGTGTGTGGAGCGGGGGTTAGAGACCCACCGCTGTACGATGCTCTATCCGAGCTCGGACCTCCAGACACAAACTGGGTTCACAAGCAGACTTTAGTGGATTATATCTCAATCTCTATTTATGTATATAGCACATTTAAAACAACCTTCAGTGACCAAAGTGCTGTACAGGCAGTAACTACAATATTAAATAACACAATGGGAGTACAATAATAAAACAATGATTAAAAGCACAATAACTAGAAACGTATAAAAAATAAATAAATAAAAAACACATACAAATATAAAAATGTAATGTTCATCTAGTGTTAAAAGCCAGTGCAAAGAGGTGGGTTTTTAGCTGGGGTTTAAAAAGTGCAATAGACTCAGCAGTCCGGACATGTGCTGGGAGGCTGCTCCACGGTCTGGGAGCTGCAGCCCTGAAGGCCCCGTCACCTCTGGGGTTTTCCTGCACGAGGAACCACCAACATATTCTGCTGAGCTGAGCGCAATTATACAATTATAAAATATGGAGTCTTCATTTATGTGTGCATGATAACAAGCCTTTTGATATGAAATCATTATGAAATCATTCCAAATCGTTATTGGCATTAATGAAATATCACATTGTATCAACGATCAGTGGAAATAAATTGGGATATGATTTTATATATTTGTGCCAAATAGATCTTAGTTGTAAAACCAACACAAATAACACTTTTTTGAAAACACACCACGTTTTTAAATTAAGATGAGGGAAAAGTACGTTATGTGTTATAACCAAATAAAACATATTTAGTAAAGATTTTGAATTTGGTATAAAAATGGGTCAAAATAATGTGAACAATCTTGTTGTTCTTGTTTGATTATGATAAGGATCTTGTTAAACCAATATAGTTTCAGGTTGCTGCCATAATATAGACATTTATGTATGTATTAGTTTCATCGCCCTCAGAACGGCGTGAATCTATTCTCTTTATGTAATTTGTGGAAAATGTACCATGACAGTGTAATTATTTTCACAGGGCCAATTTGCATTTCCACTGCTTTGCTAACTAAATGCTACTGTAGGTTTTAAGGCCGTAAAGATAAATTAATAATCTAGAGTATTTAAAACCCATGAAACATTTAAATTAAGTAATTTTACTTCCTGAAGGGCATCGAGGAGATTTCCCATACATATGCAGACAGACACACTTTTTCAAATTAACATCAGCATTAATCTCTGAGACCGGAGTCGGGTGAGAGCAGAGCATATTCTGGAGCTTTGATGGTCCCTTAGGGCTCCCCTCTGACTTTGATTAGATAGGATTTAGACAAAGTTCATGCATGCACCTCCAACCAATACTCTGATTTCTTTTTATCTCAACACATTATGAGGATCACAGAATTTTACTTCATACTTTTCTACTGATTCAATTCAAACTAAAGTGTCTCTTAGTGTCTCTTAATGTCGTGCAGCAGTGCAGAAACACACAGTTATATGGGGCAATGCCGTGCAGCATGCTTTGATAAGCCTTTAAGGGAAATCAATTGAAATTGTTGCTCTGCCCCATTTTAGAAGACACCCCATCAAACTGAGTTGCAAAAGGTCTAAAGACTACAAGTGTTCACTTTTGTTCCCGAAGTGCTGTACATTTAGTAATTGACTCCGCTTGTTTGGCTTCAGGCAGTAACCTAATAAGGCCATCCAAGGTTAATGAAAGACCCTTTTTAGACTGGCTGAACGTCTGACACCGATATGTAGTGGTAGTGAAAAACAATTATTACTTACATGAGAGACACTTAGGGTAGAAGCCTCTGACATCAGAGTGAAACGTTGTTATTCTGGGAGACACTCGCTGCTGTATCCTGTATTAGTTTGGCCTTTGCATCAAATGTAACCATTGAACATTAGATCAAAATGCCACAGCTGTTCAGATGTTGACAATCCCTGCAGTGGCTTGTGTTGCTGCTTTACAGCCGTCTCTTCCCAGGAACACCAGCGCCACAAATCTCAGTGATTTAACATCCTTCCCTCCAAGCAGCTGGAGTCAGCACAAGTGTCAAGTGCCATTGCCAATCTGCTGTCATGGCGTCCTCTACCAAACAATTTATCCCTTCCTCTCTGGCTTTATTAGCCATAGATGATGGGCTCTTGTGGTTGGTGTAGACTCGAGCATCTGCTATCGAGGTAGCCTTGTAATTGGCTCTGGGGCGGCAGGGTGGATAATCATTTGAGCGTAAACCACTGTATCAGTAAATAGCGGTTCAATTCAACTGTTTTCAGTTGGTCCTGTTGTGCTTTCATCAATAGCCGCGTGCACACCGCAGTACTTTTCCCACGTTAGTTCCGATATAGATCCGAAATGTCGCGTTCACACCAAAAAGAGCCGGAACTAAAATGAGTTCATCAGAACCTTCTTTACCCCCTTTTCCGTCCCTGCTAGAGAGCAGGGACTTTCGTGGGAGAAAAAGGTTCCTATGTCTGATTGGCTGGGCGGATTGCAAACCACGCCCCATAAAACTCCAAAAAGGTTTTGTGAAGCCGCCATTTTATTATCCTCGCATTAGCATTATTAGCATTAGCATTAGCCCAGCGCACAAACGCAGAGAGACTAACTTATGGCAACACAAAAGAAAACATGGGAGCGGTGGAGATGAGGAGGTGTCGGCGTTCTGGCGATTTACTCGGAAGGCTTCAGTAGAAGCCAGTCCCCAACTCCGGGGACTTCCGGCCGGGGACTTCCGGCCGGGGACTTCGGGCGGCAGTATACACCGTGAAGTTGTTTGCAGCCTGCCAGTAAGCCCAAAGCAGAAGAAGAAGAAGTGAAGTCAGCGGCTCATTTGCCTAATCCACCCCCAGGGACTTATTCCGGTGTGAACGCGATCTGTACGATCTCATCTGTACTTAGTTCATGAGAACTAAAGAGTTTTCATGAACTAAGTTCTCATGAACCTTTGTGGGAAAAGTACTGCGGTGTGAATGCGCCTATGCTAGCAGCATGGCTCCAGGGATGACACTGTTGAGCTGTCGGGCTGAAACTAACCACACGATTGGATTCTATGAAAGTTAGGACATTCATGCTTTTCAGTGAGATGTTCTCAAAGATGTTTGGAAGGATTGTCATGTATTTCGACTTTGGTGATCGTTGACTTTCATCAAGGATCATCATCAGGTCAACATTTTAAGATCTTCCATACTTTATCACCAAATATCTGTACAACTAATAACATCAGCCTCAGCAATGCTTTGTATTTATTCCTTATTAGCCAATATTATAATGATTACATGTGATGATGAACATCGTAACATCTTTGGAATGACCTTGTGAGCCTATTGACATGCTGACAAAGCTTTTCTTTAGATTAGTTGTACATAGATGTTTATTTCCATCCCAGACAGTGAAATGTAGTACTCCGGCTGTTTGTTTAACCAGAGCCAAACTCTTGTGCTGTGTTTCAGAACCCTCTCCTGTCTGCACCCTCCACCCCAAACGCTCCAGTGACTGGTTACAAGCGTATGGTCATTCCAACCCAGCCACCTCTTACTGCCACCAAGAAATCTACACCCAAACCTCAGGCACCAGGGGGCGGCTCGTCTACCCTCCCTTCTTCTACCAAGCCTCAAATCCAAACAGCTCCTCAGCCGGTCCCAGCCTCCTACGCCACAGCCTCCACCCCGAGCCAGCCCACCTTCAATGTCCAGGTGAGGTCCGCCCAGCCCGGCCCCCAGCATCAGGCCCCGATAGGGCAGCATTTCGGCCAGCAACCCATTCGCAGCCCTGCACAGGTGCAGTACATGCCTGCCCAGCCCAAAGGCCCTGACTTTGCCTATGGACCACCACAGCCTGGCTTCTCCCAGATGGCCCAGGGTGCGTATCAAGACCAGCACCATCCAGGAGTTCACCAAGTAGGTGGCTTAAGCTCCAGGAGAGCTGAGCCTGCCCCCGCCCAAGACCCCCGAAAGACCTACATCACAGATGTTCCACCAAGCCTGGCTCCCTATACTGCTGGACCAGCTGTTCCACCAAAGGTAAGAACATTTTCATCCCACATGAAACATATTTAGAGTTTTAGGCAACAGTCAACCATATTCAACCTTCCCTCTTTTATTCTGGCGTCCTTTTTTTATATTGTTGGGCTACTTTCCATTCTCAAAAATGGCGACATTGGCTCCCAACTCCTACTGGAGAACCTCGAGGCGTGCACAGGGCAGTTTGGATAGTTAATCCCTCCAGCTCTTTCTCGTGTAGCCCTGGGGCTTCTTTCCAATTGGATATCCCTGGAAGGCCTCCACAGGGAGGAGTGTGTGAGCCGTCCAGATTGGGTACTTGAACCACCTCAACCTGCTCTTGTTAAATGGAAAGCGTAGCAGTCTTCAAACCTCTCTGGGATAGTTCAGCTCCTCTGACTGAAAGACTCAGACACCGTGGGAAGACAACTCATTTCAGACTCTTTTATGCACAATGTCCTTCATTCACTACTCAAGTCCTTTAGTTGATAGTTTGAGTATGTAGAATTTGAAGGTAAATAAAAAGCTTTGGTTTACTTTAGTACAACATCAGCACCACTGAAATCACTTCATCAGTCCACCTGTTTATAACGTTTCAAAGCAAAGGTGGTGTGAGGTCGTTCCAGCTGCGTGGCCAAGTGTGGCACGTCATTTGTCATACACTATTAGTCATACACTATTAGATCAAATAGAGTCTGTGTGTGTGTGTGTGTGTGTGTGTGTGTGTGTGTGTGTGTGTGTGTGTGTGTGTGTGTGTGTGTGTGTGTGTGTGTGTGTGTGTGTGTGTGTGTGTGTGTGTGTGTGTGTGTGTGTGTGTGTGTGTGTGTGTGTGTGTGTGTGTGTGTGTGTGTGTGTGTGTGTGTGTGCAGGTGGGGGAGGGTGTATTGCCAGTGTGCAGTACGGTCTGATCTCTTTGTGTGTACAGTATGCATACATGTGTGCAGCATATGATGGCCATGCAATGAGGCGCTGCTTGCCATCGTCCTTTGAGATGAGCACAATACACCGTTTTTAACCTTTATGCATTTTTGAAAGACTTCTCTGTTGGGGGTTTACACATTTGTCTCATAAACAGCTGCTCATATGTATGTGTACTGTATACATGAACCCACTTAGCTTTTTTAATCTAACCCTATTACTTGCAGTTAGTTTGAATGTTCCTTTAATTCTGGAAATATGGAATATGTCCAACTGTCATGCTCGATCAAAGGTGTGAGTAAGCTACGAAGCCAAGGTTGCTTATGTAAGAGCACATGATGATGTGACTGCCTGAGGCATGCAGCGTTATCAATGTCTGCAGGTCTGCTATCAATGTGGATGTCAAAGTGCCCACTGTATTTAAGACCCCTTTAGAGGTTCCTTGTTCAGAAGACAACATGAAGTCAAAGCGCTCACTGAGATGTTCAGGAGGGCTAGCTCCAGCTGATAGCATCTGCCTGTGACAGCGGACTCAACATGTTCTCTATGACGTATGCACATCATTTGGACATTACAATACACATGTTTTCTCTATTGATTTCCATTGCTGGAGGTTTGACTGCTCTCCTTTAATAACGGCATGTTGGTGCGCTCTCTTCTTCTGCAGTTGTATGATATAATACAAACATATATAATAACTACATTTCATTGTTAATATGTGAGATACATTTGGATTGAAACCTGGCTTCTGTCGACCTCTGTCTGGTATCACTTGTGTTTCATCGTCCATTTTCAAACACTTTTGTAGGTGTACCAATAAATCACATTTAATAAAATACCCACTAAACATATTTATAATAAGTTTAAAAGGCATTACATGTAATCATGTGAAGAGCAGAATGTGACTGTCGTAGGCCTGGCCTCAAGCCTTCAGATGCAGTGAACAACGTTAGACCTTTTTATAGAAAGTACATGACTGGGAAGAAGTCCTGCCATCTCTCAGAAGAGAGCAGTCAATGCCACAGAGACATCGTTCTCATCTCAATACGCTCTGCCGTCGACGATCTCTGGAAAGTGCAAGGCCCTGGAGTTTTCTTTAATTCAAGGATGTTATGCTGGTGGAACACACAAACTGGGCCTCCCAGCCTCTGGGAATATCTCATCAAGGACTGTACTTTACTAAATACAAATTAGCTTCAACATTGCACAGAGTATCTTCAAAATAAATCTAATTATATTTGTTCTGAACAAAAGTCTACATTTTGCTTGAAAAGCTGGCGTTGGTCCCAGGATGATGCATTATTAAAAAACAAAAGGTGGCGTTTAATAGATTTGTGAGCATCTCTTTGATTTCAGATAAAAGCAAATCACACATTTTACAGATATAGCGTGTAAGCTATATATATGTGTCTTCCTTTCCCAAGGATACACGGTAGCAGGGTAATGGGCTCCATGCCTGCCTCCCCTGTGCGTTATCTGAATGCTTTGAAAACATGTTGGAAACTCGATGCTCGGCACGCATGCAGCCTGCTGGAGCCCAGACTGACTGTGGTGGCACATCATGTTTGACTCCCCCCCCCCCCCCCCCACATCTTTTGTCTCCAAACCTTAGCTCTAATCTGACTTGTTGTTTATTTCCACCCAGTACAGCAGCTCTTTAATGACACATTAAGCCAGACACTATAAAAGCAAGATTAGACTGAAAGCAAAATGTCAACGTTGCCTTTGTGACCATCACTCTGCTTGACCCGGTGTCGTGACACGTTCGTAACCCCTCACACATGGTAATGCATCCACTTAAAGGAAGTGGGCTGTGCCTTTAATCTGTTGTGTACATAATCCCAAACATCGCCAATTAAAGGAGCTATTTACATATTTGTACATCTCCAGTAACAGAGTTAATGTTTATTTTATATAACACCCAAGGCTTTCTTCGTAGGGGGGCTGTAACTTTGATTGAGGACTTTATTGAAGAGATCATCCCACATAATTAAGGGTATTCGTAGAAGGTCAGTGTCATTCGAAGTCCAACAAGAAGTCCTTGGATGATATTCTACGATCTAGACTTGTTCTGATTAGCTTGCCTGCTCTGCCTCCCCCCCTCACCCCTTGTCACCCCTGCCACCTAGCAACCAGTCCCCCAACATGTCCTTACTCCCGTAGAATGGAGGTGTAAGAACAGCTTTTCACATCAACAGCCTTCAAGGATGCTTAATCACCCAAATCCAGCTCTGTTTGATCTCTATTGTAGAGACACATTCACAGATTTCATGGCTGCCGGTTAACATACCAATTTCCACGAGTCTCTCCGCCTATCCTGAAACTGGAGGGAAACTAAGCTGGATGATGACTTGTGTTATGCTGAGTTTGAGTGACGTTTGACAGGGGAGGATTATGTTTGCACTGCTCAATCCCTGCAGCCAGTTAAAGCCCCCTCGAAGGTCAGTGATGGTTTCAACTGTCAAACATGTTTAAATATCTGACATGTCTCTGCCTTCCAGTCCTGGCCACTTCGCCTTTTGACCCACAAGAACATTTGCATATGGTGCCATCAGGATGTGTCCAAAAGATCATGTGTGAACATGTGCCATGGCATTGAGCACAGTGCTGCACGATGATTCTTGCTCAGATGTGAATCACGATTTTCCTCCATAAGGATTGAGATCACGATTCTCACACGATTCTCATGTTTCAATGAAAATATGTATTGCACTCTTACTCTTAGACGTCACGTGAGTACAATGAATTTAAACAGAACATTTGTCTCTCTTGTAACAAAAACATTTTATGGTGACGTTGCAGGTGATTTAATAGGTTTGTGGTGTAACCTGACGTCGTTGCGACGATGCGAGAACAATGCTTACAGTGGACGACTTTTTGTAAGTCATCAGGATCAAATCCAAAAACGTTCCACACACTGGATGAATGTGGTCCTTTTTTCGGCATAACTTCCCTCTCACTCTCGCCAGAGTCGCCACCGGGATTTTCATCGGTGTTGTTGTCATTGTCCTCGACCTCCTCGTCACTCTTTTCTGTTTTTCTAGTCGCTCTCGTCACTCTTTGCTAATCAGTGCTAATGCTAACGCTTCTGTAAACATACTGCCGGCTCCTGCCCTCACGTGCTGCAGTCAGTGATCTCCGTAATTTAGAAATGAGATCGAATAGGTGTCTGAATCGAGATCACGATATTTGTTCGATTCATCGTGCAGCACTACTTGAGCATAAAGTCATTTGTCTTCTAAAATTGTAAAACTGAAACAAGAATTTCACTTAAAAAACAATGCATTTCGAACCACCTGTGAAAAGATATATTCCAATAAACAGTGCATTAACCACTGCAGCTGTGACTGTGAGGTAGTGTGGTCGTCTTCCACTCATGAGGTTGGGGGTTCAATCAAAGACTGGTGCATGGATGTGTGTGAATGTTCATTTCCTCGGGCAGGTGAACTTGCCTCTGCCTCTGCCTGCATGTGTGTGAATGAGTGAGTGTCAAAGTGCTGTGAGGGGTCCACTGACTGAGAAGCACTAAATACATGCAGTCCATTCATATTTGAACACATTCAGCCGTAGACACCAGCTCCTTGCTACGGCTCATTTCATAACGTTCGTGATCAAAGCGCCAACATGCTTCTTGATGTTTGTGCAGATCAACCAAAATCAACAAAAGCATATTGTGTCTGGCTAAATAAATACAACTTCAGTCTATGTCCTGTTATTTGTATGAAAGGCTTTACTGTAAAACAACAAGTAAAAAACAATTACAAATATTAATAATACCATTATTATGATGATAGCAATTAAAACATACATTTTTAAGTTTTAACAAAATACTCAAATATAACTTTGAAGTCACCTGAACACCAAAGACCAGCTGTGAGTTTACAGGCTCAGAAATGATGAGATGAGGAACCCATACTAAACCAGAGCCTGTTAATAACCCTAGCCATGACACCAGGAAGGCGTACGATGAGGATCTATCATTTGGAGTCATTCCAGGGCAGGACATTTCTAGACCTCCATTTGTCAGCATCATCAAGGCAAGACGTATGACACATAAAAGCCTTGACCCTTGAACGTAGGACTCAAGTAGTACCAGGCTGTATTGGGGCATACCTTTGTACATATTGTTCATATTACATGAAATCAATACTACTGTAAGCTACTGGAAGATATGCCCTATAATAGAGTGTTGCATTAAGGGGTAGGGGACCCATGACAGACCCCTGGGGGGAATGACTCCTACTTGTGGTTTTCTTTCTCTACGTGGAGACTACCATTCAGAATAATCAGTTGTTTCTGTTAGAGGTATTTACGTGCATGCCTGGAAAGAGGATCAGGTGTGGACACCTGCTGTGTTTACATCATAGTGGGGCATTCTCCTCAGGTGACTGACCCTAGCTGCCCTGCACGTAGGAGCTATGAGCAGCTCTTTAAAAAGCCTCCGACGGGATGCAGGGTTACAGCTCTGCCCAGAGACCAGAGGGTGTGCTCGGGGCAGGGTGCCCAGAGACCAGAGGGTGTGCTCGGGGCAGGGTGCCCAGAGACCAGAGGGTGTGCTCGGGGCAGGGTGCCCAGAGACCAGAGGGTGTGCTCGGGGCAGGGTCACCACGTGGAACTACAAAGTGAGAGCCAGGGCGTTGACACGATGAAGACGTGTTATCTGCAGCCCTGGGATCCTTTCTGTTTGGAGATGCACCTTGACACACATTGCCCTGTTCTACACAACACAAACACAATGGGTATGTATTGATAGACAAATTGATTGACACATGTTTTGTAGTTGCCTTTTAAAAATAAAAATAAATATTGGACTGATATAAATCCATTCTCGATACATTTTCATCTATTTCGCAGCACCACTGAACCATTAGCATAAAAGCACATCCACATACTTTTGTATGTGTTTTTCTTTCTTCTTATATACTAAATGTCCCTCTGGCTACATGGAAAAGAAAGAATTACGTCTTTACAATTCCTTACAGCTGCTTTCTATTTTTACTAGACTATAAAAAGCATCCTTTTAAAATGTCTCTGCACCTCAACACATTTGTTTAATTGCCATTCACATGCCACTATGTTAAGGGACAACATGGTGATTTCTGTGTGTGTGTGTGTGTGTGTGTGTGTGTGTGTGTGTGTGTGTGTGTGTGTGTGTGTGTGTGTGTGTGTGTGTGTGTGTGTGTGTGTGTGTGTGTGTGCGTGTGTGTGCGTGTGCGTGTGCGTGTGTGTGCGTGTGTGTGATATAGTGAACCTGAGAGTATGATCAGAACATATTCCATGTAGTTTCTCCGACAGTGATATTGTCTACAGTACATCTTAAGAAACAACACCAGAACAACAGTATTCATATCTAAGTATGAATTCTCCAATGCCATCGTTGCGCTGCTCTGCCCTCAGCAGCGTCTTTGTTCTGAGATTGTATAAAGTAGACCAATAACAGGTTTATGATCTTTAATCTGTTTCAGTAAAGTGAACTGACATTAGAAGTCAAATGTATAATGTGCGTTTCAGTGATTTGAAGATACACTGTAGAGCTTTTATTGTAACAAAGTGTTTGTTTACATTCACTGCGTGTATATATATATATAATATATATATATATTATAGTATATATATATATATTAGGGCTGTCAAACGATTACAATTTTTAATCAGATTAATCACAGCTTAAAAATTAATTAATCATGATTAATCACCATTCGAACTATGTCCAAAATATGACATTTATTTATGTGTATTGTTGGGAATGGAAAGATAAATGAAAGCAGGCGGATATATCCATTTAACACAGTATCTATGTTTATTATAACATTTTTCTGCGTGTCAAAATGAAAGACAGCCCACACACCTATCAATCATCAAACCGTGGGGTCTTAATTCATTACGTGTTGATTTCTATCAACGGGGAGTACTTCAGGAAAGTCGACAGAGGGGGGGGGGGGGGGCTAGTGGAGTACTTCGTGACCACAGAGTGTGAACGTTGTGATCAGCTGTTTTAGCGCAGTTCTCCAGTGAAGGGGGGAGTCTCCCTCCGCAGCCGGTTGGCGTAGTTTTGGCACAGTTCCGTTGTACAGACCGACGTTAACAGCTCCCTGTCTGTGCACACGGAGACCGACTCTGTCGTCCGGTGATCTAACCGCCTTCTGGAAAAGCTTCACAAGTACGTCGGTACGCAAATGCGCTTTGTGACACAAGTGACGGTACGCACCCCTGTACTACAGCAAAAGTATTCTCCATTGGGACTTCCTGCAACAACACCACGCCGTTATCAAAGATGTTCTATAGAGAAGACGATCACTACGTGACAAAAGTTTTCAAAACCGTGGCTACTGAAATCAGTCTTACTAACTGCTGTCTGTGCAATTTACTCCGCGAGTTGGCAGACTTTATTTTGCTTACTTTAACATCATGTCTCATGGTGGGGCGAAGCCATTTCTTGGTATGGGTGTAGCCTATGCCTCGCACAGAAGAGCTCTCAGAAGACCTACCATTAAGAACTGTTGACTTGCATAAAGCTGGAAAGGGTTCCAGAAGTATCTCAAAGCCTTGATGTTCATCAGTCCACGGTCAGACAAGTTGTCTCTACATGGAGAAAGGTCAGCACTGTTGCTGCTCTCCCTAGGAGTGGCCGTCCTGTAAAGATGACTGCAAGAGCACAGCGCAGAATGCTCAATGAGGTGAAGAAGGATCCTCGAGTGTCAGCTAGAGACTTAAAGAAATCTCTGGCACACGCTGCTAACATCTCTGTTGACGAATCTACGATACGTAAAACACTGAACACGAATGGAGTTCATGGAGGACACCATGGAGGAAGCCACTGCTGTCCAGAAGAAACATGGCTGCACGTTTGAAGTTTGCCAAAGAGCACCTGGATGTTCCACAGCACGACTGGCAACATGTTCTGTGGACAGATGAAACCAACGCTGAGTTGTTTGGAAGGAACACACAACGCTATGTGTGGAGAATCCAAAGGGTTCACACTTTGTCTTGCAACTGTGTGTCCAGGCCTGAAGCTGTTATCCACTGCTGCAAACACCACGTCAAACCTCAACAAACACCTGCAAAGAACACATGCTAAGGTGAAGCTAATAGCTAAGGACCCCCGGACCCAGAGTGAGGATGTTGTTAGTGCGCCGCCGCCGAAGCAACCAAATTAGAATTTGGAGGACCGGTAACCAAAGCAGAGATGGACAGGCTTGTAGCATCCTTCATAGTAGAGGAAATGTTGCCCATGTGCACAGTGGAATCACCATCGTTCAGAGATAGACTGCGCACAATACAGATAGCAGGAGACAGAGGACAGCCACGGTCAGATAGGAGAACATTCAGGATCTGGATCAGTCTTATGCGACAACTGAACTAAAGAGAACATTTGAAACGTTAGCAGTCTGCGTGATCTGCCTGCAGGGAGGGGCGGGCCGGCCCTGCGAGTAAAGTAACGAGTAAAGTAACGAGTTACTTTATGTAGATAGTAACGAAGTAGTGTAATATATTACTTTTTTTTAAAGTAATATGTAACATATTACTTTTTTTTAGTAACGACCCCATCTCTGGTTGTGAAACTGTGTGATGAAACCCACAGCAGGGGGTCCTTCCAGTTATACCCCCCTGAAGCTGTATATGCATCTCTGTTCAAAGCCGCCAGACTCTTCACAAAAGCAATCATTTGACCAAGCAGAACATCAGAGCTGTTGGTAAAGTACTAGTGTCAGGACGATTCAGGGTAGGGGTGGGCTCATGTCAGTCACTGCTTCACCTTGTTGCCATGCAGCACACACTGCTGTCGTCTGGTCAGAAGTCAGCACAGCTCTAAGCAGGTCACACCGTGCAGGGATCAGCTGGATGCCTGCAGCATGTGCATACGGCTGTGTATAGTGCTGGGCCTCCAACAGGTTGCTGGGTGACACAGTGTCTGGTGGAGGTCCACACAGGCTCTGGGGCCTCATTCATAACGCCGTGCGTAGGATTCACGTGGGAAGGTTGCTTACGTAGTAGAAATCCAAAAAATAGGTACAGACATTTTCCGATTCACCAAACATTGCGTACCGGCGTACAGCACTTCCTACGCCGGTTTCCCTTTATAAATCACAATCGACTCGAAATGCGGTGCAGTTTTTGCGGGCTTCACGTAACGCCCATATGTGCCTATAAATAGTCAAAGAAACACCCATTCATTCATTCATTCATTCTGACTGACTGCATGAAGAAGAGCAGGAAATGACGACAGAACAGCTAAAACAGACATCTCACACCATGTCAGATTTTGGTTATTTTGGGGAGGTGGAGATAAATCCTATTGTTTGGTGGATGCAGTTTGAACAGAGTAGCAGCATGGAGGTCGGATCGTCACCAACATAAATAAATAAGTGGTCCGAAAAAGGTTCATGACAAAACAAATACACATAGCCTTCCTCAGGCAGTGTGTTTGTACCGGGGACAGGAGACCCTCGCCTTGATGAGAGACTGTAAGAAATGATCGGGGAATCCCCCCGGAGTGGAGTCATGACGACTGGATCTGAATTATGTTTTCGTATTTGGTGGTTTGTGTCCCAGCTGTCGATCAGCTGTGCGCAGCGTCTCCACTGCAGCAACTCTATATCCACCAGTTAGAGGAAATGGAACTAATGTGTTGTGTTATATTAGCTCTACAATTAGCTTCCATACCTCCTGTGTTTTACGAGCGACTTCTCAAGTCTTAGCAAACGGCATAAAACACGATTAAACATGATAGTATATAAAACCATGCTCGTACAACCTAGAAAGGCAAAACCGCATCATTTATGAGAAAACATGTCATAACATTAACACAACATATTCGAGGTGGTTTTAAATAACATATCCGTATTTATTTATTTCTCCAGGTTATGTGTTTGTGTGCGCTGAGGAGTCTCAAACAGGCGTTTGTTTCATCATTTTAAGATTGGCTTTAATCAATGTTTGAAAATGAATTCTTCATATCTGATAAATGAGAGGTAACATTTTATTTATGGTATTATTTCCACACATTTCTCTCCATCCTTCCTTCTGCCAACGGGGTCGCAGTTTCTCGTCTCTCCCGTTGTTGTGCTTAGTGCGTACGCATGGGTCAGAGTTTGCGTGGAGGACCGCACGTCTTCCTGTCAAGTTAGTATTTTATAAATCGCAAACATTGCGTAGAAACTGGCGTACGCCATCTTTTGAGCGTATATCCCTTTATAAATGAGGCCCCTGGTTGCTGGATGGTTCATGTACTAAAGGTCAGTGTGTTGACCTGATTCCTGAGGTCAGTATGTCCTTATGTTTCACTGCATCGTGCCAACACATCCAAAGCTTCCTGATGAAGGGGCCTGAGGCTGAAACCCATCTCAGAGGCAACAGACAGACTGGGCCATTAAGGGTGACTGAGGCCTAGTATTGATTCAGGGTTATGATGTCATCGTGTTTCAGGTACGTTGAATGTCACGAGAAAAACTCAAAGTGTTCAAAGCAGATTGATAGAAAGCTTTTATTGTAAAGCCATTTTGAGGACTGCTTAATAAGTGAAAATAATACTAGTAATTGTTTTGTTTTCCAACTGTTAGAGAGGAGTGAACGCTTAATTATATTTATTATTAGATATTTGAAACCGAAAACTGTTTCTGGACTCTCTAAACTAAATTCAACATATTATTTAACATTCTGGAGTCTACTGACGCCACATCATTTCCGACAATGCTGGCAGTCTGGAGAAGCACAGGGCTGGGTCATGCTGCTGGCCTTCACCGAGGACATGTGGAGTTAACTTAAGAGAACTCTGCCTTTACAACACCGTACTAGTATGTATGTATTTGAATAATAATGTTATGTATTCATATGCATTGGTAATAAGCAATGATTCCTACATTACGGTTGACTATCTGACAGTTTGAAATGCCCAAGTGGTTATTTAAGGAGGTTATGAGCATGCTTGTGTGAATGAGGGTAAACGTCTCTGGATTGGAAGAGATATAAGATAAGAGTAAAGAAAGTTGACTAATTTACAGATTACAGATAGTTTGAATGCGTAGGGCTAAACCTGTCATTATTATTATAGATATTATGAACACGTAAACGGTGTGTTGATTTGGAATGAAGACTAGGTCAGCACTTCCTTTTGCTTGTTCGACATTCCTATTTGTTGTACTCACAGATAGCCGGCTGTGTTCTCTCTGTCAGTGTGGCTGTGTGTTGATTGGCTGGTTGCTACAGTCCGTGGTGACCCCTCAGTAGATCACACGGGTTTGTCACATAAGTGTTCATAAATAATAGGCCCTGCCGCTGGCTGCCAGCCTCCTCTCTCGGCCGCTCTGAGCCCACAGCATGGCTGCTAAATAACTGCTGGGATCGATAGCTGTCACTGCAGCTCAGTGAGCCGCCATCTGAAATGTCCCAGCAGTTTGTTTCTTTCCTTGTGTTCAGTTCCTCCTGGAGGCCGGCAGTGACGTGATGCAGAGTGTCCTGCAGTCCCAACGCTACGTGCACTTTTAAATGTGCTCCTACATTTACATGTAAACATGCAGATGTGTCGGTGTTTGAACCTTTGTGTGATAGTGTGAAAGCAGTTACACAACATGTTGAAACGGTTGAACCCTCTGAACTCCAAGCAACCCACCGACTTTAAAGGCATGTTTGCTTTAAAAAAAAAACCTTTGCAATTACACCACTGATCAAAGCCAGAAACTATACAACGTGAAGTCATCCATGATCTGCGATAAACCGTCGGGAAAAGTAACCGAAACTAAGCTAGAAAGTAGTGATATATATATGTGATATAGTAGTATATATATATATATATATATATTTTTTTTTAAATAACTTTATTCGGCATGTCTCCATTGAAATGGTGCTGAAAAGGATCCATGTGCACTAACTAGGTGCTGTTTAAAACATGTCCTGAGCTCCTTGGCGCACTTGGTAAACTATGAACGACACAAACAGTCACATGACAAAAATGTGTGACACTTCGAGACACCTTCCCAGAGCAGAGGATGAGAGAGGTTCTAAACATATCATATTTCAATATGTGTAGCATCTGGAGCCTCCTTTTTTATGAACATTACAGCATTGATTTGATTTAATAGATAATCAAATCAATTACGTTTTTCTTTTTTAAAGATGAATGACGTTAAAACCATGACTGCTGTTTCTATAGAGGTGCAGGACTGAGTGAGCAGGGAGACAGGGGGTCTGAGGGCCTGTGCTGGTGGATAGAATGTGCAGTCTTCCCTCTAGGTACAATCTACATGCCATATACTATACTGTGTAATAGTAAAGTACAAAAGCAACCCCCTGCATAAACAGCAGCCCCTGCTGGCTCCTTCTGGACCTGATCTCACTCTAACAGCGAGGGAGCTGTTGAGCACAGACTGTAAACACTTGTTTGTGTGGAGGACCAGTGGGTTTTCACAGTCTGCGCCTGAACCTCTCCGCCCTCTAACATCCTCCCCTGTTCACAAAGCACTCGTATTATCCGCCCCTGGCTCAGAGAGCATGAAACGTGTGCACTTTCTAAACATTTCTCTGTCGGGTCAGGCTCTGTGTTGTGTTGGCTCCAGCGTTTCAGTGGTCCACACATCCTTCAGGGTGTCGTTCAGATAAACCATGTGGCTGTTAGGGTGGAAAGCAGAAGGATGTATCACGGATTGTTAGGAGGCCAAATGACACAGAAGAAAGACAACACGGTGTTAGAAAAGGAAGTGCAGGTCGCCAATACATGGATTAGAATACATAACCTGTAAGAATCTCCATGATGTCCACCACATGCCCCGTGCTGCCACATGAGGAAACAGCAGGGAATACAAGTCTCTCCAAAACCCTGCATCCTGTGGACTCTGCTGCTTGCTACCTTCACGATTGTAGTGGTATTCATACAATAGACGCCAAATAAGTTTTATCTCCATGCCGACGATTTGTGCAGCCATTTGTTGTGTTTTTATTTTGTTCCACATTGCTTGTGGCTCCCCTCTCCACACTCTCAGATTTGCAGGGGGATGTGTCAGTTCCGAACAGATGACCTAGTTTTTTTACACACGCACATTACAATGTTACACACACTGAAAGGCCCCTCTACATACATTACATTCCTGCGAACACTCTGAGATGCATCGTCCCTTTTATATGAAATCAGTGTACAGCAAAGATGTGAATGGCTGTGGAAAATGTCAATTATGGAATTGGTAAACGTGTAATTATCGTTGCTCTGTACACAGCTGCTCTACAGTTGACTTGTTATTTTTTTCTCAGCATTTAATTGGAGCTGAAACAGCATGACCTATTTTGTTTGGAGAGAATGTACACTTTATCTGTGCCTCCTCAGAAGGTGGCCTTGAGCTGAATGCAGCGCTGTGATGATTCTTCTCAATGCATTACAGATTACTCATAACCTGTTTAACATCGCAAGCATCACATCCATCCACTGGATTACATAAGGGCACTAACATGTGATTACTTCACACACTTTACACATTCTTCAATTAAACATGCAGCTGGCAGAAACATGGCTAAGAACATTTCCCCTTAAAAACCTTATTTATGTCCAGACGAGGCTTTTTATTTGAACCTCCAGTGCCCACTGCTGAGAGCAACACCCTGACGTCATCTGTGTGATCCAAACAGCGCCGTACTTTTATTATCATGGACCCATAACTGCTGCTTCTGAAAGTCAGCAACGTGCTGCTGCTTCACACCGGCTCAACGCTGTGTGAAAGATGTCTCTCGTGTGGAATCACATAAAGCCATCCACTCGAAATTGCTCTTAAAACAAACAAAGCTTTTTCTAAGTGTTTAACCCATATGTTTGATTCCACACACGGCATACTACCGCCCCCCCCCCCCAAATAAAAAAAACACATGCAAACACACACTTACTCAGTGAAAGGATCGTGTGACTGATCCAGAAATCCCTCCATTGTTCCTCACACAGAGTGGCCTAAGCTGCTGTAATCACTCGTTTAGTGTTGCTGCAACAAATGCTTTTCCAGATATCCCAATCGCAAACTAAATCCAATCCCTCATGAACCCTAACTATTAATGCTATGGTCCATTTGTTGTTATTAATACTATTATTTGAATAAGCCATTTCCTTTTCAAAAGGCTCTGTGTCCACTTGAAATGACAACGTTGTGATTTAGGGAGACAAAGTGTCAGGATGTGAGTGAGAGCTGAGTTAAGCTTTTCTTAAAGCCCGACTTAAAGCTGCAGTTCCATTGACACTGAGGAGCATTTTGTTTGTTCAGTCCATCATCATTTAATCTGTGAATAAATATGTCTACGAGTGATTATGTCTGTCTTTAGTTTGTGCCGATCGCGCAGAAATATGTGAAGCTATTGTAAAAGGTAAGACAATTGCTCTTGGTTTAAGCTGTTACATTGCGTATGAAGGAAACCCGAAGCCTTCCTCTTCTGGTTCTCACTCTCAGCTCAGTGGATAGTGCTGTTTATGCACTGGCTTTCATTGTATTAGCACAAACAGTACCGGCCTGAATATGAGGATACAGCTCACAGTTCCTCAAGGAAATCTGAGTTATTCTCCTTCTCCTTGTCTAAAGAAATAATGCAATAGTTGTTATCACAGGCCATTGTTGAGCTTTTGTCACACGGGACACATACAAAGAGATCCCCCCCCACCCGGACTTTGTTGCTCTTTTTTTGTGTGAACTGGCTTCCTTCTTTTCTCCTGTTATAATTACTACGGCCATTTTTGGTCAAGCCTAACCATTTTTAACCTCCCCTCGGTTAAAAAGCTGAGCAACAGATGATGACATCCTTCTGAACCAAAATAGAAAGTAGAGAACAAAAAAACAAGATGTATTTATTTTGTGTTGTGCCTAAATTAGGTGCATACATTGGGTGCATATTCAGGGTGCACATAACAGGTACGCATGCGCGGCATAAATCTGAATTGCGTAACATCACTTGTGTCACTACCATAGGCCCCTCGCGCCTTTGCGTACCTCAAAACATCTAAACAAAACACATATGTCGTCTACACGTGTTTCTTGTCAAGTTTTGGAGTAAACTACGAGACATGCTACGTTGTCGTTTCGCTCCCTGCAAAAACTCTTCGGACTTTCTGTGACTGACTGAACTGGAGCTGGCCGAGCCGCGCAGGACATAACCGCCGGACCTGTGAAGCTTACAGGAGGCAGAGGCTCAGAGCACCGGACGACAGAGTTGGTCGCCGTGTGCACAGACAGGGTTAACGTCAGTATGAACAACAGAATTGTGCCAAAACTCCGCCAACTGGCCACAGGGGGAGACTCCCCTGTGCACATTCTGTGCCCCGCGCACACTGGAGAACTGCGCAAAATGAGCTGATCACAACGTGCACGCTCTGTGGTCAAGCTGCTGCAGTTTGATTTACAACAAAGTGGAGTAAAAAAACACACAGCTGCAAACTTCCTCAGGGTGTTATGGAAGAGTTTGAAATCAGACAGAGAAGTACTCAGATATTGTACTTGAGTAAAAGTAGAAGTACCAGAGTGTTACTCTGTTACAATAAAAGTCCTGCATTCAAAATGTTACTCAAGTAAAATTAGAAAAGTATTATCATCAAAATATAGTTAAAGTACCAAAAGTAAAAGTAGTCGTTGTGCAGATTGGTCCATTTCAGAATAATATGATATGTTTTGTAATGATTGATCATGAAAGTGTTCTCAAAGCTGGTAAAGGTGCAGCTAATTTTACAAATTAGATCGAAGTCAAGTAAAGTACAAATATCTCAAAATTGTACTTAAGTACAGTACTTGAAGAAGTGTACTTCGTAACTTCCCACATCTGAAATCAGATATGACTTCAAGTCATGTGATCATTTCTTAGTATTTGATCCTTCAAATTGGCCTCAGGAAATGCAAGGACTTCACAGTTTTGGCAACAAGTTTTGGAGAAAGCAAATGGGAGGCTTAAAAAGAGACAGGGAGGTGCATCTTCATCATCTAGCAAGAAGTGTAAATAGAGGACAGTGAAGGAGACACTGAGGAGGACCACGCTTCGTGTGGGGTGAGTACCAAACGCTGTTTCCTGGTACTCATCTGAGTAACTCACTCAACAAGTGATGTGCACCCCAGTGCTTAATAACACATCAGTATATAATGGATCTACAGAGGCTCTGCTTAAAAATGTGAGCAGACTTCATGAGCCTCTAAAGGCCAGGAATTGGCAGCAGACTAGTGAGGTTGTCTTTATGCTAGTCGAGGGCAACACATTTGCTACTTCTTTCAAAGGTTGTGAATAACTGCAACCATGACAGGTCCTTGATTGTACAGTCAAAGGTGAGCCCAGAAGAATAGGCTGGTGGGCCCAGTGTTATGAAAGCTTAGCTGTGGACAGACCGCACAGAACAGGACAAAGGATCTTATTAGAGCTGTTAATATCGGCCAATGTGTGTCAGACTGGTGGAGTCGGAAGTCTTATTTCCAGCTCTGGCAGCACTTCACATTTATACTATAAAACTGTTTAGATATTTCTTAATAAAATGCCGGTGCAACGTTCTCACATGAGGTCATCAGGTCAATCTACAAAACAACAGTTACACTTAAAGTCAATGAGCCATGACATGTTCCTGTTTTCAACATGCCAAGTGTTTTTTGGTCTCAGCAAAAATGTTTTTTTTTATAAATAACTTTTATGTTGCCACAAGCAGAGCTTGGCTGTGATAGATCCTACAGCTCTAATCCCAGTTGGTGGTATGCAGACAGCTCCATGTTGTGTTGCAGCTCCACAGCAGGGAAGACTCAGGGCCGGAGGTTTGTTCTTAGCGGGAAACTGTGCTGTCAGGTGAGAGCGTGCATCCAGCCACCCCACTCCACCTCTCACTTAATCAGTTCTGACACAATGCCAATCCCACAGTGGGTGGGACACCCAGCTGTATTGATGGATGTGGCAGTGGGCAGTGATCAGCTCCCACTCTCTGTCCGGCTGCATCAGGCTGCATCAGGCTGCATCAGGCTGCATCAAGCTGCATCCGGCTGCATCCGGCTGCATCAGGCTGCATCAAGCTGCATCCGGCTGCATCAGGCTGCATCAGGCTGCATCAGGCTGCATCAAGCTGCATCAGGCTGCATCAAGCTGCATCAGGCTGCATCAGGCTGCATCAGGCTGCATCAAGCTGCATCAAGCTGCATCAGGCTAAATCAAGCTGCATCCGGCTGCATCAAGCTGCATCAGGCTGCATCAAGCTGCATCAAGCTGCATCAGGCTGCATCAGGCTGCATCAAGCTGCATCAGGCTGCATCAGGCTGCATCAAGCTGCATCAGGCTAAATCAAGCTGCATCAAGCTGCATCAAGCTGCATCAAGCTGCATCAAGCTGCATCAGGCTGCATCAAGCTGCATCAGGCTGCATCAAGCTGCATCAAGCTGCATCAGGCTGCATCAAGCTGCATCAGGCTGCATCCGGCTGCATCAAGCTGCATCAAGCTGCATCAAGCTGCATCAAGCTGCATCAAGCTGCATCAGGCTGCATCAAGCTGCATCAGGCTGCATCAAGCTGCATCAAGCTGCATCAGGCTGCATCAAGCTGCATCAAGCTGCATCAGGCTGCATCAAGCTGCATCAGGCTGCATCAGGCTGCATCAAGCTGCATCAAGCTGCATCAGGCTGCATCCGGCTGCATCCGGCTGCATCAAGCTGCATCAGGCTGCATCAGGCTGCATCCGGCTGCATCAGGTTGCATCCGGCTGCATCAGGCTGCATCCGGCTGCATCAGGTTGCATCCGGCTGCATCAGGCTGCATCAAGCTGCATCAGGCTGCATCAAGCTGCACAACACACGCTGTAGTTGTTTCTGAATGTGAGTGGTCTGGCATTTAACCATGGTTTTGTCAAGGCTGGCATTTGATGGACTATAGGGATGCCTTCAAGGAGTATTACAACCGATGTGCCATTATAAAGCAGATGGCAGATGACCTGGAACTCTAAGCCCCGCCATACTGAGGAAACAGTGGAAAATAGGTGCAGCTCTTAACCCGGCCGACACTGAATTGAATCACTAACTTCAATGAAAAAGCAGCTGAGTGTCCTGAGGGCGTAGGAACACAATTTACTGAGCAGAGCCAGACGTAACTGAAAAATGGTGTCTGCAGCAGCACGTATAGCTGCTGTATGGTTTCTATTGTTGCCGCTGAAAAGATGAACAGGAACTGCGAAGCAATCATAAAGCATGCAGGGAAGCAATTTCTTTCTCTTATTCAAGTGAAAAATTATTCCGTGCTGTCACAAAAGACTCCCTAACAAGGTGCTTTAAACTCTCTGGCAGTGCATTGCTGCGGGGTGTCAAAGAGTGGATAAGCTATAAATGAAGCTTAAACTCAAAAGTCTGTTTTTGGTAATAGCAGCATTTCGTTCCCTCTTCAATTTGCTTTTGATGTGGAGCAAAGATTAACAGTGTTAAATCGTCCTCTTCACTGTCTCAAAGTAACAACACAGGAATAATGAGCAGGTTGTTGACAACAAGAGCGCCTCTTTATAGTCTGTGAACATTATACAGACTTTTCTTTTCTTCAGGTTCTTGTATTAGAATAAATCCCCTCTATTGACCATTGTGTATTAGTTCAGTTAAAAAAAGCCATGTCATCTGAGGCGACAATATCCATTCACTGAGGAATGCTTGTACCTGGTCCTGATCCTCCTGGTCCTGATCCTCCTGGTCCTGCCTCTTCATGTTTGATCGGCTGAGACTCTCGGTGCAGCTGATGTCAGTGTGGCAGAACGATGTGCACGTGTGGATCCCTCAGGGTTAATGAGGCCTTCTGTTTGGGTTTCCACGATCAGCCAAACGTCATGCATCACACACTTCTCTCATGATACACAGTGATCAGAGCTCAGCCTCTCTCCTTGTCTCTGGAAATAAAGTCCATCAGAAACCTGCTGTATATTTGCCTTACCACTGCTTGTGTATTGTTAAGATTACACCAACTACACACTCTTTCTTTTACAATCCTTCCTCATGATCAGATTGGTTTACTAAGGAGGTCAGTCATATACTCAGCTGGTGACTGACCTGTGCCATGTAACATCAAGACGGCCTTTTAGTAATCTCTGTATCATTTCAGCTTGAAATTCATAGATATTCAGTATTGTTTCTTTCAGCTGGGAAACATTGCACAAATCAACCTATACGCAGAAATCTCCTCCTGCAAACCTTCAGACATTGAATACTAAGGCCTTAATTGATATTAAAATGTCTCACATATATCTTTGAAAAGTCTTGCTAAGAAAGAGTTTTCTAAAATCGTTTTTTCTCTAACATTGCAAAACGAAATAATACCATCTATGTTTTTTTTATTATTTATTGATTGTTCTGGCATGATTTTCATGCAGATGAGGTTAGCGGATCCAGCGACACTCAGATGGTGTTTGTTGTTTGGAGATAAACCGTCTGACAGCAAGCAGCGACATGGCGGAAATGTTGAGTGTTACATAACATTTGGACTAAAGTGTTCCTTAAATGTTGGTTATCGTAAAGTTGTATACGTTTTATTCCGAGTGGAATCAATAAAGTCTAAAGGCCCTGACACACCAACCCGATTTTGGGAGTCAGAGGCCGTCAGAGGCTGTCGGGCATTCGCGGCGCCGTAGTCAGGTTGGTGTGTCCTGCACCGTCTGCCGTGACACGCCTTATTTGGACTGACTGACCGATTCAACATGTTGAATCAGCCATGCATCGGGTCAGGCAGTCGGACCAAGCAATCACTCTGATTGGCTGTTCAGCTAGCAAATCAGAAGCTAAACGGAAGTGAGGGACGTAAACAAACGATTTAAGAAGTCACACACAGACCAGTGTTGCCAACTTGGCGACTTTGTCGTTAAATTCGGCGGCTTTCCAAACCCTCTGGCTACTTATTTTTGTCAAAAGCGACTAATGACTGATCTAACGACTTGTAATGGTGTTATTAGGGACTTTTCTGGTGTTTGGAGACTCACGTGTTGTCCTGCAGTTAACGAGCTGCCGTGAGCCCCTCAGCCCTCCCATAGTACTCACAGGCGCGCAGACTCACAGTTGCCTCCCGCAGCAGCTCAGCTGCAGTCAGAGCAGAGAGGAGACAGCCACACTCTCCCGCGCCGAGACGGCTTCAGTCACTTAATCACCTCGTCCACTGTGTGTGTGCCTCTCTGTGACAAGCTAAACATCCACGTAGGTCATCATGTCACAGTCTAAACTGTATTCACAAAAGTACAGAAAGGAGTGGGAATCAAATCTGAGTTTAAAGGATGGTTGAAGCCATTTATTGGAGATGACACACGGGCATACTATACTGCCTTTATTGTAAGGGATATTTCTACTGAAAACTACTAAAACTAGTTTTACTTTCTACTATAATACATGATAAAATATGTCTTGATTATATTTTGTAGTGTTCGGAATCTTCAAAGTTAACTGAAGTTATCAAATAAATGTAATGTAAAACTGAATCAAACCATAAACAAGGTGGCCTGTTGGGATTACTATATATATATATAGATATCTGCATTATTTTATCCCACTTTATGCTTTGCTCGTGCTGCTTATTTTACACTGATTTTATATCTTATTTCTTACTGATGTAAAGCACTTTGAACTGCAATCCCCTGTATGAAAGATGCGATACAAATAAAGTTATTATTATTATTCAGATGGATGTTTCTGCCCCTCTGTTCATTCTCCCATTATCCTCCTCAATCTGCCTAGAAGTCTTTTAATGTTGTAGCTGTTACTATAACCAATACTAATGCTAGGGCTGCAACTGACAGTTATGTCGGCACGTTGTTATTGTTTCTTATCGCTAACCCCTCTTATGGCTGATCGCTCCAGTGCCGCACGAAACATGTTTTCGATGGACGAGAGGGAAATGGAATGCACACGCCAGTGCCATATAGATGGAGATAGAGTTACGACAACGGAAGTCCAAAAACGGTTAACGTCACGTGGTTCATGTAGACGAGGATCGTTCCCCGGAAGGTCATGGCGGGCAATGTGAATGCAATGATAACAGGAGATAGAACTACGATTTTTGGTCATTATTAGTGAATAAAGGTTTTGATTTGCAATATTTATACAACAAATCGATATGTGTATGTATTTACATCAATATGTTTTAAAAAATAAAATAGAATTTGCTAATATTAAGTGATAATATGAGGATTAGTGTGAACAACTAGTTTACATGTTAGGCTAACAGTGCCTTGGTTAAAGAGCCTGTTGCTGTTTATTTATAGCTTTGAATTCTTTCAAACCAATATTATCTTCTTAAACTTGTATGGTAGTCAGGAGCATCACTTTCTAATGTTTATTGATATATTAGAAACATTAGAAGAATCGCTCCGAGAAAGGAGTACGAATGTACGGCTTCCCCACTGACACAGAGCGGAGGGAAAAATGGCTGGCTCAAGTCAGCAGGAGCAATTTCACGACCAACAGCAAACAAATATGTGATGTAATTATATACAAACACTGCATTTGCACTTTTTCACCAAACGAAAACCACACCATTGGGAAAGCTTCATGTTTTGTTTAATACAAAAAAACAGGGAAAGGCTTGAAAAACACAGAGTTGAGACTCAGGGTGCAGGGTGAGGGTCTCAGTGCAGGTATTCAGGCTCCATTGAACCCCCCTCTGGTTCTTGTGCTGAAAGAGGGAGCAACAGACAGGAGAAAGGGTTATACACACACAGCACACCTATTGGATGGGAAATTGCCTTGGGGAGATAAGGTATTTGCTATTTTTTAACAAAAACTATTCCAAACTCCCTTTTTACCACTTAAGATTTTTTTAAGCTAAAAAACCCTGCATGACAGTCCAGTGTTTACTTATATAAAACAGTAGTATTAAACTTACCTTGTGTTTTCACTCTCACTTAAAGAGCCTGTGACAGCCTCCCAACAACTGTTGTGCAATGAAATATTGGGCTACTAGTCATCTCGAACCGTCAGTTTAAAAAAGAAGGTGCGATACCGTTCCGATAAATATCAATAATTTCGAACATCGCGGGGAAATTCCTTCAACTCATTTTGAAGTTTTGGGGGAAGCCGGAAGTGACGTCAATGCGGGAACGCTTCACTGTGCGGCGAGAGAGCCAAACACGGAGTGTGTTGTCATGCGTAGAAATGGTGAATTACTGAGTTTAGGCACGTTAATAATGTTGTAATGAAGTTGACTAGTATATTCATATTCGTCAGTGCTTTCATGTCAATTCGGCGAACATAAACAAATGATCGTGGTGAAGATGATGATTACATTAGGATTAAAAATCGGGAGTGAGAGCTGCTGAATTTCCTCCCGTCGGATGTGATATAAAAACAACTCGATTATTTTTGTAGTTGTAAACTCAAGTGGATGAAACTACATTTATTAGTGCTTTCATGTCAATTCGGCGAACATATGATACATTAAATGATCGTGAGGATGATGATTAAAAATCGTTTGTTTGAGCCGGTCTGCATTTCCTGATGAGAAAACAAACCGATGCTTTTTGTAGTTGTAGTACACCAACATGGATTAAACGTGTGGTTTTTTTACCACAATGTTGGGAAATTAATGGATAAAATGCACGGATTATTATCATTATTATTCCCACTCCGATCGGGACACGAGGTCCACCGTTTCCCCCAGCGAGGCTCCCCCCGTTGACAGTTTACGTGGGCTGGGTGCAGTGGCGGACTGGCCATCGGGACGAATCCCGATGCGCCGGTACCGAAGTGGGCCGGTCGGATAAATCACTAGCACATCCCCCATAGGCGGCGCGTGAGGCTCAGGTTTGAGAAGGCTAAATAACTTTTTTTACCTGACGCTGCCCGCCTCCGGCGTCTAGAGAAAAGAGATCAACTCAGTGTGCGGAGTTTAAATCTCTAAAGTCATATTACAGGATAAAGGAAATACAGGTTAAACTGCCGTATGCAGAGAAGACGCCGACGTGTCGCACTTATCATTCATATTACATCATCAATCAGATCATCGATCATATAATATCATAATATATCATATATTTCCTGAGTCAGCTTCTCCAGCCGTATCTGGCCGTGCAACACTCACAGTGTCACATACTGTATGCAGAAGTATTATTTTAAGCAACACATTATGTTGACGAAACACTCGAGTAAATGTAATTAAAGTCAGATCCACTCGTGTCTTAGACGGGGCAGTGATATCATAAAACTATACGCTTTCAAACACTCGGTAGGCCTAGGTATTTTTAAACCAGTTGTTTTGTATTCACCTTGCAGGTGCAGCTCTGTGGCTTGTATCCTGGATTATATGTTTAAGTCATGGAGGTTTAAAGCTCATATTTGTCTAATATTAGTTTACTTTTCATTAATGAAGTATGACGCTGCGCTGTCAGTACACTTGTCCCTGTTTGTGATGTAAAAACGTGTCAAATGTAGCTAACCCCGCCCCCGTGAACGCGCTCTCAGCTGGTGAGAGAAATCCTGGCTTGATTTACCGAGTTGATAACCAGCGTCGTAGGACCGCTTAGCGAGATCTCGTTTGTTAGTTTGTTGTTGTTAGTTTGTTTGCTACTCAAACATAGCCAGGGTATGTTGAACTGGCTTCGTAGTACAGGGCACAGGTGGCTAGCAGTGCTAATGTCAAAGACACAGACATTATACTTTGTATTTTACCAGGATGCAGTGACACAAATATTTGGGAAGGCTTAGCCTTCCCTAGCCTACAGCACCCGCCGCCCCTGACATCCCCCACTCCCCCCGTTGACAATTTACTAGCGGTACCGAAGTGGGCCGGTCGAGAGTCCCGGGATGATTTTTAGTCCCATTCCACCACTGGCTACATGACCTATGATCGCCCATATTGACGCACCTCATTCCTAAACTTCTAACAGATACAACATAAACCGATCCTTCAGCCTCATATGAGCTCTCAGACACGTTCAACATTAACCTGTCTGAGCTGTCTGAGCTGAACGGTGCAGCTGGAGCGCTGTGCCCGCAATGACGTCACCCATCATTTGGCGGGACTTGAAGAATCCCAGAGAAGATCCAGAAAATTGTCAACATTGAAGGGCAGATTAATGGTTATCAAAGTACAAATATCCAAAATCAGTTCAGTAACGGTTTTCAAGGGGACAATATTTACTCAAATTGATGGGTTTGGATGATGGGGGAAACTCGTATCACAGGCTCTTTAAGTCCCTCTCCCTTTGCCAACAATCCAAAATCAGCTGAGCTGCAACATTATACAGACAGGTAATAATCAACAGAATCACAAGGACACAATATGGCTCTGCTAAAAACACTCACTCTTACACGCACCAAAGTTATATTTATCTAATATTTAACTCCCTCCACCCCCGCATACAATCCCGTTTAGAAGCCCCTCTTCTCTAATTCAACATGTTGGACGAAATGACATTAAGAGAACGGAATGTACAATTGAAAGGCTGTTCAACGTGTGTTGCTAACTTGATTCGGTATGCTAGTTTAATCTGTTATCTGTAAACGTTCCCTAAATCTACTAATTTAGGGAACTTTAATACACATGTTCATTTGAATCAGATGTACTGATAATATCCGCAATATAAATCTTTAAACTTCTTCTTACCTTTAAAAGTCCGTCACGAACGGTCTATTATGCTGCAACTCTACAGCTCTGCTAGCCTTGGCGCTAACTTCCGGGGAACGATTGAGAGGCTCCACGATCCGCCATTGCTGTAAAAAAGTGGTCCATTGGAGTGAACGGAGATGACGTAACTCTCAGTCTATATGGCGCTGGCACACGCTATTTGTTGTTTGTTTATATCATGCAGTCTGTTCTTCTTCTCTGTCTTCCGGTTGTTGACTCTTTTGAATGACGAATACACACTACCGCCGCCTGCTGGTAAGGAGAGTTATTGCCACTCATGCACTGAAGTCTTTGCGGTGTGTTCCTGTGCGACACATGGCCAAGACGCAGGAGGACACGGCGACGCAACAGTCGGCTTCGGCGAGTTCTCTGGTGTCTGCTTGGTGTGTCAGGGCCTTTAGACAGTTTGACTTGCCTTAAGCTGTAGGGTCTATATGGCAAGGCGCTGCATGAGAACAGAAGAAGCTGTCTCTCTCTGCTCCTGTTATAAATCCTGCTTCTGCCTGTGTTCTTATATTTGTATATTTGCATGTAAGCCTATATGTGAAGCACTTTGTAACTTTGGTTTTAAAAAAAATTAATACAATTGTTATTGCTTTTAATTATTATACTGTTGCATGTAAATGCAGTCATCAATAATGCCGGGAGTAATTACTCTTTCAGGCAACACAAAAACATTTCTTCACTCAATTTCCTATTGATGATCGGATTGCTTTATGCGACACAGTAAAGCAGAGAGCGCTCGCTAACGGCTCCCAGATGTCACAATTAGGAAGACCACAAAGGTCAGCTCAGATCCGGCCGTGTCACAATATTGAAAATCAAATCTACTGTAAAGATCCTGTCGGCCGCAGATCTAGGGAAGGTCAACAGAGTGACACTGATTTCTAAAGACGCTGAGCCGCGCAGCACGGAGAGAGCCAGGTTCAGGCCTCTGGGGTGTCTGCAAAGGACACACACCTGTGACGGGTTGCGCCGTGAGCCAGGGCTGGGGGGAATGGGGGGGGCTTTATTCTATGGCTCTGCGGATGATTGGCAGAAAATGTCAGGAGCAAGACGTCAGCCCCATACAGACACACAGCAGTCAGATGTCACAGACTGCATGCTAAGAAGAGAGTTGTGTCATCCTTCAGATCCTCCACAGCACCTCAACTCTTCTGTGTGACTGAATACATATGTCCTGACCTATCACCCACATGTACCCGACTTAAAAGTCGTTTCCCTCTAATGTTGTCCTTCTCTTTTCCTTCCCCTATCCTTATTTTTCCAAACACAAGGATTATTCAGGGTCACAGTTTTTCCACATGCTTGTATTTCACAGAAGGACATGCACAACCTTCTGGGCTGCACACCACTGGGGCCTGAGCCAGGGTCAGGTCTCTCAGAGGGGGGGGGGGGGGGGCAGACTGAAGCCCATCTACTGCATTTTAATTACACTCAATGTGTTCTGTTTGACCTTCGGAGAGTGCTTATTCTGATTTATTGAAGTCAGGCTTTTTGTGAATCTTTAAGTTCGACCTGAGCATCTTTTTGATACGCGAGATATCCTCGCACATTTTAAACACAGGTGACATTCATCAGTGAGGTGGACATAAGTGAAGAGATGACTGACATGTTCTTGATTGTCTTGCTTTGCTTTTGTAAATCCCAACTCTGCTAAACCCCCCACCCCCCAGGGCAGCGCTCACACGGCCCACCCTGAGGATGAGCTGGAGCGCCTGACCAAGAAGATGCTGTTCGACATGGACCATCCGCCGTCTGAGGAATATTTTGGTAAGAAAGATGGTTCATCTCACACACACTTGGTCAGCTTTAGGCTGTTGGACATGTCACAGCTGCATATCATTTAGCAGCTTTGTTTTCAGGGTAGCTTCTTGTTCCTACTGAGGAGCGTTTTAGCCAGTTAGACAAATGAAATCATCATAACATCAAACACAACTGCTGACTGAAACACAGTATACGAGCTCTGCAATTACTAATCAAAGATATACATTCGAGTTCAGACAGCATCTCTTCATCATCACACTGTTTAACTAACCACTCCCAGATGTACACAAGTAAGATCCTTTCTGCTATAAGGGGTCCTTGGCCTCCGACACAGCAGTGTCTTCATCGGGCCCAGGTGAGAGCAGCCACGTGGCTGAACTGATCTCATTAGTCTTTACACATGTCATGTTGTCCTGTCCTTTTCAACCGTTTGGGTTCTGAATAAACACAACATTTTCAGAACATTTATGGGAAAGTAAAAAGGTATATTTTCCTTTTATAAAAAGTGAAAATAGACATATTGTTAAACCCCAAATCAAAAGTTTACAGAGAGAAAATAGGAAAAGGAAACCAAAGAGAATTGTAGTGTCCTTTAAGATGTATTCAATCTTAGTATTGAGTATTATCTCACTGTGACATCAGAACACCTTGTTCAGCCCCACAGGGGGGACATTTACATTGTTACAGCAACAGTAAAGGGACAAAGAGGCATCAATCAAATATTAAAGATACAAATTGACATTACAATTTACAACAGTACACATCCAGGTGGACAACAGATGTCTTTTTAAACAAGTGTAGCATGTTTGAAGTCTCATAGCAGCCAGGTAACAGTTGTACAAGTACAATACTATATTGCACAGGTATTTACAGATGCATTATAGTAGTTGCATTGTTTAACTAAGAGATAGCAGCCAGTAATAATAATAATTATTATTATAAAGCGGTATATATATTGCAAATAAGTGAAGCTGCACAATAGAAGTGATCTAAACATGTGTCCAAAGCTAATGGGTGTGCTCCAGACCCAAACCCATGCCACGTGTACAGTGGCGACTGGTCATTAGGGGCAGGTGGGGCACAGCCCCACCTAGTGTCAGCAGAAAGTATTAAAATAATGATTACAACAAAATGCAAAAAATAAATTTAAAAATATATAAAATATATTTTAAGATCATGTATAATCATCTGATTCGTCTGTACATTACTGTTTTAGTATGTGTTCTTCTAATTAGTGTCTACAGTGTGTGCCTATTGAGCTGTTTAGAGCCATGTGGGACAAAACCTGATCCTGCCCCTCCCTCTGACTGTCTAAGTGAACGGTGACTGCAAAAACTACACTGCGCATGCTCAGAGTATTTTCCTATTTAATGTGTGTGGCAAAAAATAATGACCATAGGGGCAAAGAGCTGCCATCCCCACCATACGTCATCTCACATCATTCAGAGCTGATTGGCTGTAAGTACGTGTGCCGCGAAAAGTGTGGTGTGTGAAGAGGAGGAGAGAGAGCTGCAGTGAGGCGTCCTAAAACCAGGAAGTAAGCTGCGCATGGCTTCCCTCCACAAAAAAGCAACGAGATTTCTCCATAGGATTTTATAAAATAGCTCAAAATAAGATCTGTGGGAAACGTAGCTGTTAGATAAATGTACGTTTTGTTCAGCCGGATAATATCCACATGTCTACCCTACTTTTATCATTTTCGAAACAAAAATATATTGATTAGATTAGATTTATGATAGACTTTTGAAACTACAAGAAGATAAGGAGGACTTTTACAAAAAAGTAATAGAGATTTTTGTCCAGAAGGATTGGCAAATGGACTTAATCTTCAAGTCAAGGTAAGACTGCAATTGTATTGAAAATGGGATCTTACTAAGAGAGAACAATTCAATATGTAAATGATAAAATTAAATTTTTTTGGGTATCCTTCTGTTGAACTGTCTGTTTAAAAGTAATTGAAGCATCAGACAAAAAAAGCTTTTGAAAATAATATTATATTTTGATTTAATATATTTGTAAACCTGAAGAGTCAGTGCCAGTGCCTCACCAGCCATGAACCTCTCTGCAGAAGCTTATATATAGACATCTGAGTTTTTTGTGCCCCACCACTTTTGTACATATAGAAACGCCACTGCACGTGTAGTAATACAACAATGTGGGATGGGTTAACACAATAATGCGGCTTTCACACCAGCGCTTTTCAGTTTCTAGCTCCGAGCGGCAGCTTTTCTGGTTTAGCTCCGGTTTCCCTTTTCAGCTCCCGCTCTGTGCACACCGCCCACTGGCGCCCCAGAGCTGCCCTTGCTGCGTCATGACGTCACCGTTTACATCGCTGATTTGCCCCCCAACGGCAGCCATTACTGCGCTCACAACAACAACAGCGTCGGGTCGATGATCGTGTTGCTTTTAATCACACGAAGCCAGAATAAATTGAATAACGACTTCTCCAACCGTATGCTTTTCTCCAGAGTGCCGTGGTTCATTGTTTATTAATGTGTTTCTGCAGCATTTACCGACCGCTGCAGAGCTGCTCTTCCACGGAGTTTATTCTCCCGTTAGCTCCCGGTTAGCTCGCACTGCAGCGGCCGCTCTAAAGTATTCACTGTCCGACTCACACAAGCAGCTGATGCATATCCCCAGTTCTCTTAGCCTAAGTGAATGTGTGTCAGTCTGAATTGACACTGTTTGGCATCACAACGCTGTTATGAAAGTTTCTCTGGTATAAAACGGGTGATGTTGGCATAGCAACCGAAGCTAAACTGACTACTTGCATCCGATAGCTGCAATAATACAAAACAACACGTCTGCCTCTCTCCACAATGATCGATAACAGTGAACGGATGGTCAAAGTAAGGCACAAATAAACAGAATCACACGAAGCCTGGTTAGTGTTGCCTGACTTTATAAAGTGTGTTTATAGGCACTACTGCTTGTAGGCAGGCATGACAGTCGACCCATGGGAGGTGGGTTTAGTTTCCTGCACGCCTCGACGTGAGAGAGACGTAAGCGACGTCACCTCTTAGCTCCAAAGCTCTTGCCTCTGGACCGACAATTTTTTGGAGCTGGAAATGAAGCGGATTCCGGAGCTAAGAGCCGGCGCAGCTGCGGTGTGAACTGGAAACCCCGGCGCTTTTCAGGCTCTAGCTCCGAGCCGGGGCTGAAAAGGCGCTGGTGTGAAAGGGGCATAAGAGGGAGCACAGGTGTCCTCGATTAGCACGCCTCGTGACCTACAGGATTAGGTTACTTTTGTCTCACAAGAATAGTGTTTTTGCAGAATGGCTCCAGGCTACAGTACAGTGCAGTGTGTGATACCAGGAGGTTCACCTCGTATTCTTGGTGCCTCGTATCTGTTGGTTTACAGGTGTATATCAAGCAGTCTGGGAAGCATTCCTCAAGGTAAAGTCTCCAAACGATATCAGTGGGATCAAAGGATGAGACACGAGTCCTGCTCGGGGTTTAATGAGAAAGAGAGATAACGGCTTTGGACAGATGAAACATCCTGATTTGATAAACTCTGTATCTTGTTTGATTGTCCAGAGGTATTTCTTACAGCACTACAGTGCTCCTTCTCTGCAGCCCTTGATTTCATTTCATCCTCATTTAAAAATATATAAAACTGCCAGGATTAAACAAAATACCAATTTCAATAGTATTGCGCAAAATATGATTCAGAAGCAAAAGGATTCGGCTATGCATATTTCATTTGTGTTTTCCCGCCCTCTGTACGCTCTCTGCCAGCGAGTGCCATCCCTCTGCATAGCTCTGCTCGAGCCTTTAATCCCCTTTGCCCTGGAATTAATTCCCATGCCCATTAGATACCTCACTCAATGCCTTCAATAGGACTTTGCAGCAGGCTTTCTATCAGCACATAATCGCCCAGCACACCATGATAGCATGTGGAGGTGTATTACAGCCACAGGGACATGTATTTAACTGGTATTAAGGGATATTCGGTTCCATGTTGGTCGCGCTGATGTAAAGAACTTAATTGGTCCACATTAGACATAGGTCAAAAGGATCTGATGGCTTAAGCAAAGTGTAGTCATTTTACAGAGCAATGGCCCCTCAAAGCCTGGTTGGCCTCATTTTTAGGTGAGTGTGTGTGCGCCGCAGCCCGGCCTGAACTCTGTGCTCCGCCATACATGCAGCTGCTGCAGCAGCTATAAGGCTGCGTGGCTCAAGGCAAGTGAAGCAAGGACAAGGGAGCTGAGAAATGGGTCATATGTGAGCTGAGGTAGCCAGAACAAGTTAGGGATAGCGTGTGCATCCCTAGCTGACAGCGGCTGGATGCTACGGGAGTGGGAGGGGGGGGGTCATCTTGTGGTTAAACAAGGCAACAGCTGAATTCACTGCCAGAGAGGAAGGGGCTGCGCCTCGGACTGAGGTGACTGCAGGGACTCATTAGGAGCGAGTTCAAGCACACTCACATGCTGCTCTGCAAACCCTCAGAGCCCCTGTCCTCCCCCGCTGAGGAACATGTACATATCACCACGGTAACGTTAAAATTAGCTTTAGTCCGCTGTGTTCTTTACTTTGTATCCAGGGCTGAGGGATAATCAGTCCCAGATCACAAGCCTTTTGTAATTACAAAGAATCTAATAGCACACACGCCTCGCGGGTACACGGGGAAAGGCTAGCAGTTGTTGAAAGCCTAAGGCTAATAATTAACAATCAAAGTGGGGCTGCGATCTCTGGACTGCATCATTGTCTTCCTATAGCAACGGATTTATTGGTGCCACTAATTTCTTTGATGAGCTTCTAATCTGAATCAACGATAGTGAGTTTTCCTCGGTCCAGTGGGGGTTCATTGAATTGAATTAACGTTATGATGTCACGAGGAAACTTTTTAGTTGAGTTACGCAACATTAGTAACTTCAGTGAAGCACATTACACCAGTCCCACACTGTGAAATAAATGTGTCAAGTGATTCCAAGCAATTTTAAGAGCTTAGTCAAGTTGGTGAAACGTACTTTTTTAGTTTTCCTCTACTCAAGAACGTGTTACTTTGCTAAAACGTCTAAAGAATGTGTCTAGCGTTTCCAAGCAAGTATAGGAGTTGGGTAACTCACTAATGTGAAAAGATGAGATGAGCCGACAATGAAAAGCCCAGTAAGTGTAACCAATGCAAATAACAATGTGCTAAGAACCACATAAGACAAGAATGAATAAAGTAAATTATAAAACACAATTGAGTTGCCGGAACCGATATACGACAAACTCTTCCTGATTTTAATCCAACCCTTTAAATATTTGATAGCATTGAAACATTGCAGATTAAACAGATTTAAAAAAGGGAACGTTATGGACATGTTAATACATTTGATTAAAATGTGATTATTTCAAAACAGTTTTCATAAGACAGTAACCAGTTTGTTTAAAAGCACAACTCATGAACATACATGGAGACACATGGTTATTACGTGATGTTATAACTGCATCTGGCTCGTGGGCAGCGTACCACGTCATGCTGTGCGTCACGAGCCTGTTGCACTTCGACCTCTGCTGTTCCCTATACTAATAAACACTACATTGAGTACACATCAGGACACACCATGTGTTTTCCTCAACAACAAAAATCAAATCCGTGTTGAAATCATAAGGAGCCAGTTTACATGAGCCGTGAGCAGACGGTAACAGAGGTGCTACTCACATGCATTACAAGGCTTTAAGTCGTCACCAAAAAGGCTGCTTCGCAAGAATCAAATAGTCATGATATTGATATAGTTCATAACATGTCCAACTACTCATGCTCAGAGATGTTTATAAAGTGGCACATGGGTCCTAGAATAAATAACAGACGATTATTTCAACTTTTATCTTGAAGAGAGAGTGCAGACCAGTCTACGTGAGCGCAGGGCAAGGCACGTGTCTGTCCAAAGGTTCCATGACGGAGTCGATCATGTTTTAAAATATCACTTTGAGTGGTGACACTAGTGCTGCATAGTTCACATCTCCATCCCATCTGTGATTAAACAAATAGAAATGGGTACGTTTACCTGATGCTCATTACATTAGTATGTAAACATAACACGTCTTGAATTAACTTCTGAAACTAGTCTGACACACATAGCAGGAGGCAAAGTGTCTTCAAGAGCAGGTGTGACTGTTTCCTGGTGAGGCAAATAAAAGAACAAAATAGTTACATGATGACAATGTAACAATCATTTCTAGGCTAGTGGAGTATTGTGATCAGCTGTTTTAGCGCAGTTCTCCAGTGAAGGGGGGAGTCTCCCTCCGCAGCCGGTTGGCGTAGTTTTGGCACAGTTCCGTTGTACAGACCGACGTTAACAGCAGCCCTGTCTGTGCACACGGAGACCGACTCTGTCGTCCGGTGACACACAAGCAGCGGTTTGATTGGATAGAGCTTGTACTGGCATATGATTCGATTGGCTGACGCTTCTGCCAAGGCTTCAAAAGTTGAACATTGCTCAACTTTTGCAGCGAGCCACGCCAGCAAAGTTCCATTACGACGGGCCATTAGAGCGGCACAGGGGAACAGTTTGCGGAGTTGATTCTTAACACGTACTCTTAACTTAACCACTTTTAACAGAATTGCGTCGGTCGGCACTTGATGCAAACTTTGCACAACACCATTTGCGCGAAAAAATAGACTACATGAGCACGACAGGGCTGAGTCTAAAGGCCGCTACACACCAACCTGAGACCAAAGAACGCGTACCGAAGGCGTCCCGACTTTTACGTCTGCTACGTCGCCTGCGTCGGCTATGCCACCCGCCTACGAACTGTCACGATCTTGGTGTTATGTCACGGTTTTAGTTTTGTGTGTCTGGTAATGGTTTTTGTTTTGTTTTGCTGTTCTTTTCTCCCTGTCATGTTTTCCTCCTTGTATCTTGTCTGGTCCTTCTCCCTGTGTTTTCCTCCTGTCCTTAGTTTCCCTGGTGTGTCTAGTTGTCTGATTGTGTTCACCTGTTGCCCTTGTGTTTCTCCTGCCCGGCTGTTTCTCGTCTCGTGATTACCCCTCCCTGTATTTAGTCTCGTCTCTTCCTGTGTTCCCCGTCGGTTCATTGTTTCTCTCTCCTGTCTCCCTCCATGTTGGTCACGGTCAGTGTTGTGTGTTTGTGCTACCTGTGTTTTTCATGCCATGTTTTTGTGTTGATCAGCTTTTAAAATAAAGCTCGCCTTTTGTTTCTAGACCTTTTACCTTTTTTTGTAGTCTGCATTTGGGTCCTACCTTTTTCCACAATTCTTAACACGAACACAACGCAAAGACTTCAGTCGACGAGTGGCAATAACTGTCCTTACCAGCAGACAGCGTTAGTGTGTATTCGTCGTTCAAAAGAGGCAACAGCCAATCAGAGTGATTTCTTTGGCCGATTCAACATGTTGAATCGGCCGCGGGAGGTGTGAAAATGTGCCGTAAAGCAACGACGGTGCGGGACACACCAACCTGAGTAGGACGCCGCGAATGCCCGACTGCCTCTGACGGCCTCTGACTACCAAAATCGGGTAGGTGTGCCAGGGCCTTAACTTTAACAGCAGTAATGGCGCTGGCATGCATTAAAAGGACAATGTTCCGTTCAAAACAGTGAATACAAGAAAAGTAAATAACACTTGCTAGTTCAAAAGCAGTAATGAATAACTCAGGTGGTATGCTTACTTGTTTTACGATGATTTGAAGTAGTTCAGAAGCAAGCACATGTGCAGCTGCCAAAGAATCGCTGTAAAGAAGAACAGGAAGTCTCACATTGCGGTATTCTCCTTTGAGGGCGTGTCATGACCGTGGCGTTGACAAAAGCATTTTTATGAAGTTTTCCAAAACGTATTTATAAGAAAGTTCAGAAAATGTATTAATTTATAAATGAATGAGTTCTTAAATTGTTTTCTCATTGTTACTTAAGCGTTACTTATTTAAACTAGGGGTGCAACAACTAATCGACTTAATCGATTAAAATCGATTACCAAATTAGTTGCCAACTAATTCAGTCGTCGATTCGTTGGTGACGTCATCACGTGTGTTTTACGCCCCGTTAAGCTCTAACTTTATTGGTCTTTGTATCGGTACTGGAGACATTTAAAAAAGATATGTCATGTATTATTGCTACAAAGACATTATATCGCAGTCTTAGTGTCGCCAACTCGTTTCTAATATGCAAAAAGACAAACAAATGCGTCTATGATGTATTTTCGATCTTTCTCTCCCCCGCCTGCTTGCGAGGGGGCGGGGCAGTTTACACACGGGCAGCTGCAACATGCAGCAACACACACACGTGGGAGATGGCGGAGAGAACGCGCTCCGAGGTGGTTAAACTTTACCCGTCTCGATGTGGAGAATGCTCGTTACCAAAAGTGGAATAAGAGTTTAGCATGTAAGGGCGGTAACACGAGCTATTTGTCTAAACATTTATCAAAAGTGCTCCACATCCAGACGGAGGAATGCACCGGGTTCCACTGTCTTTCTAGTAGCTCTGTAGCCCCGTCCACAGTAACGTGTCCACGTCAGGTGTTATGTATGCTAGCAGCAACACACGGAGCTAACTACATTATACAAACATAATGATTAACAGAGTTATTTGCGGACTTTTGGTGACAGAGCCTTCAGTGTGGCATCCCCCACCCGCTGGAACTCTCTCCCTCCCGAAATCCGCAGCGCCCCAACCCTGGACATTTTCAAAAAAGCCCTCAAAACGCACCTTTTTACCAAGGCTTTCCCCACTGTATAGTTAGTTTAATAGGTTTATTTTTCCGCTACTTCCCCCCCCCCCCTTAACCTGTCTGCCTTTTTTCCCCTACCCGACTTGTAAAGCGACCTTGGGTTTCCTGAAAGGCGCTATAAAAATATTATATATTATTATTATTTAGTTTGTTAAAGTTTCAGCTATTCTGTTTACAGTTCTGTCATTAGATTATTTAATACGATTTGTTAAAACACTGTTGTTTCTTTTGATGTGAAATATTATTTATTTAAATTTGAATAAAAAGCAATGTTAGTTTTGTTCACAATTTAAGTTATTTCAATAATATATGTATTTTGGAATCAAGTATTCATCTTTATTGTCTTCATTGTTAGTTTCCACATGCCTAAAACAACCTCAAGCTAAATCTAAAAGTTGATGGCTAAATCAGAGCGTTTGAGAAATTGTGCAAGGCGTACAGTAATAGTCCGAATAGTCGATTAATCGTTTCATTAATCGATAGATTAATCGATTATCAAATTAGTCGTTTGTTGCAGCCCTAATTTAAACGCACATTGGAATTTTTTTTATTTAGGGCAAGTAAATGAGTTTTGTTGACTTCACCATCAGAACCGTTTTTACAGAATCCAAGTATTTGTTGTGGCCAAACAGGCGACTCCTCAAACTCTAAAAACCTGAACATGATGCGCTATAAAAGAACGGCTTGTCTTGCAAAGAAAGCCAGTTTGCAAGCCAAACATTCCTCCTATGATTGAAGCTTGTTTGATAAGCAACTGATTAGTCCTGATTTAGAGTTCCAGATTAGATTTGAGTAATCTGAAAGAGCCTTTTCTCCAAATGTCATCATCCGTCATATGTAATCCACTTAGGTTGTGCGTAGGTGTACTGTGTTTGTGGAAATCTAATAAGACACAGCTACTCAGCTCGCAGTACACATGCTTTGGCATTTGTGCATCGAAGGAACTTACAACATTTTGTCATCGCTACATTCCTGTCAACCAAAACCAGGACATAAAGCTGAATAATTGAAAGGATGAGATGCTTTGCATTATTTACAATTAGCTATGATGATACTTATGCAGCGTAGTTCACACTGCCGCAGATAATCTGTTTCTATCTCCTCCTTTAAAACAAAATGACAAGTTAACAATTCCTTCATGCATTCCCAGACTCTCAGTGTTCCACTGTATGGAATTAAGAAAGATGTGAAATGTTAATATCTGATCAATATTGATGGAATTGTACGGTGAGCATTGGCATGAATGTTTTGTAATGTTTTGATCAGATAGTAGAGAGACATTCATTGGAAACGAGATCATCTGGGCATACTGCACTGCGCTCAGGACCCGAGCTGTCGGGAAGCCTTTCCTGCTGGTTGAGCTCGCCTTTGTTTTACGATAAGAGCCAAAGAAGAAAAGGCAGGCTTTGCCATTCTCCCTCATAATGTCAGCTGGAGCAATCCTCATCATTTATAAGACACCTCACATGAAATGTTCATGAGGAATCTTGGAAGAGATACAAATGGCAGCGCGGGCCGGAGAGTACAGATCAGCCGAGGTAATTGGGTCAGAAAAAGTTTAGGTTCACAGAGTGCGCTGTTGTGGAGCTGCTTGTGTTCCTTTACAACACATCTGAGCATCATCACTTAATGTATTAATAGGCTTCCAGTTTAGACAGCTTTGTGCATTGTCTGAGATACTCTGGTGGAGTTCATTAGCATATTACTGAGGTCGCCCTCAGCAACCTCTCAGGAGTTTGCTTTTAGATGTGCCTCGACATGTCATAACAAGTGGGATGTGTGTCAGAGTGAAACCTTTCTGCTGGTTTAAGAAGACGCCCCCCCCACACACACTCCACCTCCACAGTCTCCGAATGCCTTTGGCCAACCATCTCCCCCAAACAGCTCACTGTTTCTATTGAGTGTGAAGGTGTACCTTTAAAGCCATCTTCGCTCTGTGTGTACTCAGAGGAAATCAAAGGGCCTTGTAAATATGCAGGCACAATATACAATATAACACATTTAGATGTATAGACATCTTCGTACATTAATGCAGTTTGAACTACTTTACATTCAATTGTAAAAAGGGGCTTAAAAGTTGTATTCCTTAGGATTTTCATTTATTCACACCCAGTATTTGATTCTATCTATTGTCGGTGTTTTTTCAGCTAAATCCACTCAATATATTTACATCCTTCAAACGCCTCTACAGTAGTTTAATGTAGTTGTTTGTGGCGGGACCACCATGCCCACCGAGGATTCTAATAACCATTACCCATCATGCCAACAGGTATGTGTTTGTCGTACGTGTTGGATGACCATTGTTACTGTTGATTATTCTTATTTCACCTCATTGCCTCGGTGTGACCAGTTCACTTCCTGCTTCACATTGGAGCTCCACAGCAGCACGCTGCACGGGGCACACCATCGTTGACATTTCATTCGACTGACTGTTTGTCTGGCTGCTGTGTAAACATACACACTCACTCTATTCATCTCAGTACTTTAGTGTGAAGCCAAGGTTGCTGCAGTAACAAACCAAACCAAAATGTAAAAAACAACATGATATTAGTGACATGATTTTAGGTGTTTACAAATAATAATAATAATAATAATACTGTACATACATTGCAATTTCAGATGTACTGAAATGTACAAAACAATAACATTAGATTGAGTTTGGTAGCATCCATTGCTGTAGAATCCACATATAAATGTGTCCTAAACTGGATTATGGCAGCTTCTGTCAGACACTTGCACAAAGGCGACCAAATGAAATGCACCGTTTCCCTGATTACCACAGATTACATTTAGGATAATGTTAGTAAACAACTCTAGATCTAGATCTAATAGCTTTGGCCGTTTTTAGACATTTATAATGTGAAAATGTAACGTATCATACCTTTTAAATATAAAGAGCAAGAAGTAATTACATTGCACAATTACATGTACTTAATTTTGCTTTCATAAAAATAGAAAAAAAGCAATTAAATAGATGTCCTTTTCCTTCCTTGCCACAGTCATCACCTCAAAGGCCCTTTAGTTTGCAGAGCCTGTAGGGGTGTAACGGTATCCGTATTCGTCCCGTACCGTCAAGGCACATGCAGTCACACGACGAATACGTATTCGAGTGGGAGAAAAGTCTGTCACTCAGGGCAGTGTCCACTACACTATATATAATCCAGGGGGCGGTATTGCGCCTAAAATGCTGTTTGCCAGCCGCCCTTAAAGGTGGGGTAAGTCATTTTGGAGAAACCAGCTCGAGTGTGCTAGAATTTGAAAATACACAGCCGCAAAAAATCTGCAACTTCCTTTAGGGCTGCTCAATTAATCGTGTTTGAATCGCGATCACGATTATGGCTTGCAACGATTACGAAAACAACGTAATCGAAATAAAACGATTATTTTTTTATTATTATTATTACTTTTTTCTTTTTAATAATTTGTTTTTGTTTTTATGTTTTCCAGTTGAATTATACTTAAAGTTCAGGGTAATCAACTGTTAAAAACATACTGTTCAAACAAATGTTTCCGGAGATACATTTTTTTAATGCATTTATAGTCAAAGCATTTAAGATATTCATTGCTATCGGGATGTTAAGAGCATTCCATGGAATATGACAAAAAGTGTTTCTGAATTAAATTACATATCCCACCTTTAAACAACAAATGAAGAACAAGAAGAAAACACAACAAAACGAACAAAATACAAGAAGAAGAAAAGTTAGTATGGCGATTTCAGATAACACACAGCAGCTAGAACCCACCTGCTTCTTTTAAATCAGCTGTGTGGGAACATTTCGGGTTCCCTGTGGACTACAACAACGATGAAGTGCGAGTGGTGGATCGGACGAGGACGGTGTGTCGGCGTTGTTAGACATGCTAATGGACACACGCCAAACATGCTAAATCACATCAGAAGGGATCACCCAGATTTGCCAATCACCGGAGCCCGGCAAAAGACAAGTTCAGCAGCTGATCCCCGCTGCTTTTAAGAAGCCAAGAGACATGAACGCCGAGAGACCAAAATAAATAACGGAAGCTTTTGGCATATATATTTCAACAGCTGTGCGCTCTTGAAACACCGTCTTATTATTTATTTGTTATAATATTTTACAGCTTGATGAAACCTTTTTGTTTGGCATCAGCCATTCTAGGTAATATGGCCGCCTGAGTGTGTGGTGCTGTTTGTGGTTTGTTCTGAGCTGTGTAATACAGTTAATTATTCAAAATGTTAGAGTTCTTCATTTTTAAACTGAAACGTGCTCTACTGTTCAAACATAAATAACAACAAACCTGGAATTATGCATTTGGGATTTTTTTTTGCTTTTTCTTGTTGTACTGAACTGTGACCTCCAAACTGAGGTACGCACCGAACCGTGACTTCTGTGAACCGTTACACCCCTCTGTAAGAGTCTGTCTTCGTGGCTCTACTCTGTGTATGTTGAGGCCTCCGCAATGAGACAGAGGAGCATAATGCTGCTGGAAGGAGGTCAGCGACCACCCAGGGGCAGGGGCGTCTGGTGACATGGCAACTCGTCTAAATCCCATGCATCACTATACCTCCTACAGTGTATTATAATGTGCAATGCAAAACAGCAGATGATATAACGGATGATCCATCATAGCTGCCTAGAAGAGAAAGGCAGGATGTGTGTCAGTGTGAGGCTGCCCATTTCACTTCTCATGTAAATAAGGTTGATGGTAAATCTACAAATGTATCAAAAATCTCCTGCTCTCTCCGTTTAAAGCCCTTAGAATGCTGTGCTTTTATGAATTAGATCCAAGCAGTGTTTTGCAATGTCATCATCTTGTAATTACAAGATGAAATGTGTGATCAATTGATCACACATTTTGTTTTCAGTACTTCATCATATCCATTTCTGTTGTGGGCAGCAGGAGCAGTTCCATACCACATGTTCCTGCAGCACAGTGTCTGGGTCCTCTCTGCCATGTGTTCTCACTATCCGCCCAGCTGACCCCGCTGTGCTGCTTTCTAGCTTCTCAGCGGATGCCCAGTGCCAGCACGGGGCTTCTCTCCTCCGCGGCAGAAGCCCACTTTTGGTTGCAGTTCATGCGAGGTGACCCACCCCCCCTCCTCCGCTTCCCTCTGCCTCCCCCCCAGGCTCGGCGCTTGCTATCCTGCCTCGTTGAGACAGCTCCACTGAGGCTTGCAAGATCAGCTGCCGTGCGAGCCCAGCTGAGGCTCCGGGCACTCGCGTTGCTAGATTTCATTTGTGAGCGTTTGACCTCAGGAATGAGTAGACGTCCGCATGTGCATGCACGCAAACACAGACACAGTTTCCAGCACACACGGGTGCGCGCGGATACATAGCGTACACACAAAGAGACGTCTTTGAACTCGCAGCTTGCCCACATATTGTGCAGCGCACACACTCACCTGTTCCTCTCTCTCCCTCTCTCACCCCATTCGTCAGCCCCACTCGCTCCCCTCCGTGTCGCTCCTGCCAACCTGCTTCCCAAACATGTAAGCTACCCTGGCCCCCCCGTGCGGCCCCCGGCCTGACGGCAGTAATGCTCAGTGTAATGCTCAGTGGCAGCGGCTCGCTCTCCTCCTCCACTGTGTCCGCAGCAATTCTGCAAATCGCTGTTTGCTGACATTGGGAATGAGATTAAAGGCGGGGGTTAGGAGCGAGGCATTTCCCCAGATTGAAATGCAGCGATGACAGCTATTGCTCTTGTCGTGCTGAGGCGACTGAAGGCCAGCGCGTTGTCAGGCTGCGCGGACGGCCATCTGAAGCAACAAAGCAGATTAACCTCGAGGGGGGAGAGATGAAACGGCACACACATCGGCCTGTGGCTCCTCAGTAGCTGGCAGCTACACTCCAACGTGTTCCACGAGTCCATGTCCTGCTGTTCACCACGCGCGCACCTATTGTTTATGTCTCTAATTAAGTGTGAACAATGTATCACAACTTTGTACCTTTGTTTGGCCCATCTTTGTTAACGTGTCACAATAAATTAAAGCTGCATTAGCAGGTGGAAACTTAATTACACCTCATAACAATGTGAAGTAGAGCAAGATAATTAGTTATAGCGGCATCTCTATGAGTTATTTTGAATGCGTCGCTGCCACACTGCTGTTCCAGTGCGTCTGGACCGCAGTAGTTCAATGTGTTCTTACCACCATATCTATCAGATATGTGTAATACAAGAACAAGACTTTAGTGGAAGTCCCAACATGGATTTTGTGGTTCTTTTATTAGTTTTGGATGCGAGCTACAGTTGCTGGCTTTGCCTTTGGGGTTTGCAAGGGTTGCACCAGCAGCATTGTATTCTTTAGTAACATAGTGTGAAAAGTTTTGGTCTCCCACAAAAAAGTTCCTTGCGATCTTCTTTACATGCACGATCTTTGATTTCTGACGATGTAAGATCAAATTGAGCTGCAAGTATGCTCCCTCTCTGCCTTTCATGCTGCTTCAATATCACGGCGTGAAGAAACAAAGAAGGCAAAGACTGAGGGAAATCTGAAGCGTTCTGCCACTCAACATCCCCCATTCCCAAACAACAGCGTCTCACTGCCACTACAAATACATTAGAAATCAATTATTTATGGAACAGAGTCAGGGCCCCTTTAATCTTTTCCTTTTATCCAATTAAATTGTCTAACCATTCTCAGCCTCTCTCGCTCACAGGGAATGTGCTTCTTTAAAAAGAAAAGAAGAAGATATGTTTCTCTTCAGTCCTTCTTTTGACTTTGGATGTAACACAGGAGAGGCACTTCTGAGGCTGGAGGAATGAAAGGAAAGCAAGTGAGCAAAGTGTAAATGAACTCCCCCTCCCGCCCCGTCACCATTGCATTAGTTCTACAGGAACTATTTGAAGTTTGATAGTAAGACTGGTTTCCTTCCCTGCGCAAAGGCACGCTGGGGAGCGGGAGGCCTTTCGTGATTCCTTTATGCCCAGCTGAAATAGTTGGAAAGTGTTTGCGATCATCTCCACGGGGTAAATACGATGTTGTTTCAATTGCTGTCCTGTATTATTCAGGAATTCAATTGAAGGAGTGTCTCCAAAATTGAAAATGCTCACTTCCGACACAGACGTGTGAAATAATTGATGTGAAGCATTGTAAAACACTGTCTTTGATACTGTAAGAGTGTCAGAGGAAGAAAGTTCCAGATGCCGTGGAAAGCTTTACATTTGCACACTTTGTTGAATAATGTTCTCCCCTCAGAATGAAAGCGAGCAGAAGAATGCTTTGGAGCTGAATGTTCTGCGGTATATTTCATGAAACACAAGTGGGAAAGCCTGAGTCTTAATATGTGAAGTGGATGTCAAAAAAGTAGTACCAGGACAACAATTTGGTTAGTCAATTATTAACAATCTAGGCAATTATCAGCAAACATTTCCAACATTCACAAGTTCTCCTCTTGCACATACAATAATGAGCCTCTTATCTGTGTGTATCTCCGTGTGGACTGAATATCTTTGGTCGGTCAAAACAAGCACTTTGAAGGACGACCTTTGGCTCATGGAACTTGTAATGAACTGTTTTCAGTCCTCAATATGAGTCGACTGAGAATGGAGCATAATCCATCAGCCATCATGTGGATATGTTGAGCTTTGGTGCCTGATCCTTCTTAGATCTGCAGATACATCTAAACTCCTTATTTTAAATATTTTGACCACTTCACCTTTGGCTCTGAGATGTTGTGCCCCACAATTTAAAGCCTTTTATTACATTTCATTAATGACGGTTTAGCGAAATAATGAACACATGTATTGATTATAGTTAGTTGCAGACATTGTTCAGATCATAACAGTAACTTACTGTATACGCTAAGTCAATAATCACATTCATAAACATGCTTGGCCTGATGGGAGAGTGCGCCGGGACGTGCGGTTAAAACAACTTTTTTATTTTCTATCAAAGCAGACTTTTAGTTGATTTAATGGATTAGGTCATTGACAGAATACATTGCCAATTATTCTTAAAGCAAAAAGGAAAAAAAACTATTATATATTATAATTAACATTTTGGACTGAATGCTGTCTGAATGTATAATTGAGCGATATTACATGGTATGTTTTGTTGAATGAATCCATAGTGATGGCAGAGTCATGTAACCATATGACCATGTGTCTTATTCATGATGTACTCTGTTTACAATGGAGTCCTTTAAACTGTGTATGATGGAGGCGTACAGCAGGCCCTGCTCCGTGCTCCCTGTGGACTCAGTGTGGGCTGCTGAGGCACGCAGCCTGGCACGACATGTCTGCACACACAAAATGATACGTGTCCGTATATACCCGTCTACATGTGTGGCATGTCTGCTGCAAAGAGGTTCTGTTTGTGTGTGTGTGTGTGTGTGTGTGTGTGTGTGTGTGTGTGTGTGTGTGTGTGTGTGTGTGTGTGTGTGTGTGTGTGTGTGTGTGTGTGTGTGTGTGTGTGTGTGTGTGTGTGTGTGTGTGTGTGTGTGTGTGTGTGTGTGTGTGTGTGTGTGTGTGTGTGTGTGTGTGTGTGTGTGGCTAAGCCTGTGTACACAGTCGCTCACAAATAGCTCCTGAGGGCCCTCCGATCACAGACTGCCAAAGGAAAAGGATTTCCGAGAGGTTTCCTCCTCGCTGCTGAAAGTGGGAGCCCTGTGGGACGTGTTTGGCATTCTCCTCCACTCACTGAAGATGGCCTGTGATCTGAAGCCACTAACAGGCTCGGCGCTCCGTTCCTCGCTCGCTCTCTCCCTTTCTCTCCCCCTCTGGCTCTCTGAAGTGATTACCCTGCTTGTGATTCCACTGACACCCACATGTCCCCCGGAGACGTGCCTTCACTAGTTTGTTTAATCTGCCTCCCTGTACAGTAGGTAACGCAGCCATAATTGAGGTGTGGATAGAGCTGTGGGAGCAGATGAAGCCAGGAGCAGGCTCTCTGTCTGGATGGCAGCAGCTGCTAAATGAGCGAACGCCATGCTGCTGGGACGAGAAGTCAAACCGTGAGCAGCTAAACGTCTTCAGCAGTGATCTGTCAGCCCTCTGTTTGTGATGGCGTCCCCAGTCATTAAGCGATGAGTCGCCTCACGGTAGAGACACACATATCAGCGTCTCCGTAAGGATCTGTTGCCGGGGAAAAGTTGTGCATCCAATCATTTGTTAAACCTGTTTCTCACTGAGGCTGACGATGAGATAATGAGTTATGTGAGATTAGAACACCAGTGAGCGGGGCACGCAGTCAAGCAGATGTTTGATCTCAACAACATACGACTTCCAAAAGTTGTGCTGATACCTGAGACAGATTCCGCTTTCCTCTCCGTTTGAATGTTTGGATATGAGAACAGCGAGTGGAACTGTGAAAATGCGAGCATCAGATACTCTATCTCCCCGGTTAGTGTCTATCCACTGTCTGTAACACGCTTGAACCGCTTTGTTCAGAACATACGGTGTCAATCATCGCCCAAATCAGCCTTTAGATGAAGCCAAAAAGGAACAAGAAAAGATCCAGACAACTAAACTTGAATTAATTAAATAAACTGTATCATGCTTCCACTGAGAGATTGCATCTGTCCTCAGATGTGTAAAAAATAACACATTCTCAGATATCTTTTTAAACCCTGTTATTGTAAGATACCATTAATTAAATTGACAGTGTTATTAATTTGGTTGAAGATAACTTGCATTGAGTCGAGGACATCTTAAACTCAATTAAAGATATCTGCAACTCAATTAAAGATATCCAAATGCCATGTCCCGCAATATGCAATCAGGCTCTTTCCGGCGCCACAGTATCAGTTCACTCGTGCCCCTTTGACTAAAGTTTAAAGTTTCCTTTTTTTATCATTTCAAGTCTGATTTTTTTTTTTTTATAGATATCGCCCATGTCACACTTTGGTGATGTGTATGGTTTCTTTAATGTGGCATAATTATAGTATTTAATCCTTCCTTATCCAGCCTTTGAAATAGAAATAAAGATTATGCACTGACATCAGGAAGTGAAGCATTTGAAGGGATAGCTGTTGGAACGCAGCAGTGGACGTCAGGAGCCCGTCTGACAGACATGAGCAGCAGCAGGTAATAGGATTAACACAGATTAACCAGCACAAAGGTCAACGATAACTATGTTTAAAATCATTCAGCCCATTCCCATTTTTGCCTAAAAATGCTAAACATTTCCTTTCCAGTACGTGTGATCAGCATTTTTGTTCTAGATTTAAAGGTTAATAATTTTTTCCAAAAAATAAGATCTCGGATATGCTTGGAAGTTTGCGGATAAAAAAAGGCCTTAATGGCTGTTTCATTGGCATGAAGTCCGGCATGAAGTCCCACTGTCACCAGGCAGCGGCTCTCCCACTGGAGTGTGGGAGGGACAGCTCCGGCCTATAGGGTCTGCATGCTCATTCTACTTGTGGCCTACGTCCTGGGCTTTGGTTAAGGGGGTTTCCATCCAGGACATGTGTGCGGCAGCGAGCTGGTCTTCACCGCTCACTTTGTCCGTTTGTACAGATTGATATGTGTCTGCTCCAAGCATGGCCCATGCAGTGCTGGGCTCAGGGTCCGCGTGGGACAGAGTTCTTCCCATTGAGTACTGGTGGTTTTTCAAAATAAGCATCGCTGGCAGTACGGGAGTCTCCATTTCCCATAGTGAGACATCGGAACGAATGTTATGAATGAGCACTATAGGTTACTAGCGTAACCCCGGCCCTCAGAGTAGCATGAGTGAGATATCTCACCAGCCCTTTGCTGAGGCAAACCGAGAAGAGGTGCTTCTTTGGAATGACGCTGCGTCGTAGCGCAAGCTACTTTAAGGGTTTTAATTGTCTTAGGCCAATAACTGCTGCCCTGATCCAGGCCCAGGTTTCGGTTTCACAGAAACTATTCTGGTTCAATTTAGGGATGCCAGCGATTATTCTATTATTCGAATATTCGTTACAGTCTCCATAATCGACTATTATTTTTAAAAATCGATTTTATTTTTATTTAATTTTTTTATTATTTATGTATTTTTTTTTTTTTCTGGCTTAGTTTCAACCAAAATATATATGAATATATATATATGCTAATAATAGTAATAGTATTAATAATTGTAAATGGCCATTGGTCACACCACCAGTTTGTTTTACTGTAAACGGGTCGGTCGAATAATCGATTATTATTCGCCAGGGCTGCGGAATAATCGATTGTGATCATGGTCAGTTTCTGGCAACCCTAGTTCAATTAAGACACTGCATTGTTAAAGCCATATTATACACGTATATATTATATTATATATATACTCTTTTATCAGTATCATGAAACTATTCAGTAAACAAAACATTTTTAAGATAATATATATTTTTAAGCTGGTTGTACCACTGTCCTGAAAGAGATGCTCTGCACACTGCAGGATGCCCTGTATCATCACCAGCTGACTATGGGATCGTTGTGTCTGACAGGCCTGGTAGACAGTCTCACTCTCCAGCTCATAACCGTATCCATGGTGTGAGCATGTGTGTGCAGCTCGCTGTGTTTCCAGTGAGTGGGATGGTGTGACTGTTGGTTTCCTGACGGATGTTATCTGACCTCAAATATCTGTGGTTTTCTACTGAACATGTTCTCAGCCTCCCCTCCTCTTGCTGTGCCCAGGGCGCTGTGCCAGCTGTGGGGACAACGTGGTGGGTGAGGGCACCGGCTGCACCGCCATGGACCAGGTCTTCCATGTGGACTGCTTCGTCTGCATGACCTGCAGCAGCAAGCTGCGCGGCAAGCCTTTCTACGCTGTGGAGAAGAAGGCGTACTGTGAGCCTTGCTATATTGTAAGTCACTTTTTGTTCTGCCTCACCATATAGTCTGGGCTGACTCTGGTTGCTCGTGTTGCAAGTAAGCACTTTATGATATCAGACCGGCATGCTGGTAGCTCTGTGCTGGCATGTTCACATATCTTTACCTCAACACCTACATTTCATCATCAATGCCCGGCAGGCTCCAAACCCTCGCCACACATATCTTCATTTCCTCTTTTTCTTTCCCTCTGTTTAGTTGTTGGTCACTTAATGAAACTTTCTTTCATGGTGTCTTCCCCTGAAAGGGATGTTTTGAAGTTGTTCAACTTATAATGACCAATACTGTTGAATTACATGAGAATATGCTGAAGATAATGAAACAAGGTCAGTCTCTTAAAGTGTTCAGTGCCGTTTGTTTGATATGAAAAGGTCTTGAATCTGTTAGCAGACTTGTATTATTGTCTCAGTACCAGGAGGTGCTAGCCAGCAAGCTACTGACTAGGGCTGGGTGAGCCTCTCTGTAGTCAGAGAAGTCAACAGTAATCTGGGGAGGCTGGCCCTGCTGCCCCCCCTCTCCTCCGTTCCATTCAGTACCAGGCCCAATCAAAGTGCCTACACATAGAAGCACATTTTCTTTGGGGTATATTCAAATATATTTAAATTAGCAGGGGCCCTATCCAATACAATTAAATGAGTACTGTGCCACTTCTGCCTCAGCTCTCCCAGCTACATTAAGCATATCATATGTATTCATGTTAGACACAAAGCCGATCACATGTTAATGTGTGGTGAATATTGTTCTCTTTGTGTGGCACAAATCAATGAATGCAGGTTGTCGACACCTGTTACTCCTGTTGGCTAGCAGAGCCTGATAGTAGTAGCTCATCTTCACATTTGTCTTGGCTACCCACTACTTGTTCTTCCTGCCACACACAACCTGCTAGATTATTAATATTCTCTCGCTCTATAATGATATCAGCGATGTCATCGTTGTCTTTTTACAATGGAGGAATTTCACACATCTCTTCCTTGGTGAATTAGATGATGATTATATTGTTTTCACTTGCACATCTTTCAGTGAGCTGATCCATAGCTATCTCAAGCTCCAGCTGATAAGCACTCAGTTGTGGTTTAAATGCACTTATTAAAATCATGTTAGAATGTAACACAGTGTACCTTACTTTGCGGATGATATTAAACAGAGGATTCTGTCTCATCTCATCTTTCACAATCTTGTCAGGAAAGACACGTCATCTCGCAAAGCCACCAGGAAACCGTTCAGTGCAGAAGTGTTTGCCTCTTTCAGTTTCATTAGACTATAGGCGCATTCACACCGCAGTACTTTTCCCACAAAGGTTCATCAGAACTTAGTTCATGAGAACTCTTTAGTTCTCATGAACTAAGTACAGATCGCGTTCACACCGGAATAAGTCCCTGGGAGTGGATTAGGCAAATGAAGCCGCTGACGTCACTTCTTCTTCTTCTGCTTTGGGTTTACTGGCAGGCCGCAAACCACTCCACGGCGTATACTGCCGCCCAAAGTCCCCGGCCGGAAGTCCCCGGAGTTGGGGAAGGCTTCAGTAGAAGCTGCTGGGAGTCCCAGCAGCTTCTACTGAAGCCTTCCGAGTAAATCGCCAGAACGCCGACACCTCCTCATCTCCACCGCTCCCATGTTTTATTTTGTGTTGCCATAAGTTAGTCTCTCTGCGTTTCTGCGCTGGGCTAATGCTAATGCTAATAATGCTAATGCGAGGATAATAAAATGGCGGCTTCACAAAACCTTTTGGGAGTTTTACAGGGCGTGGTTTGCAATCCGCCCAGCCAATCAGACATCGGATCCTTTTTCTCCCACGAAAGTCCCTGCTCTCTAGCAGGGACGGAAAAGGGGGTGAAAAGGCTCTCATTAACTAATTTTAGTTCCGGCTCTTTTTGGTGTGAACGCAACATTTCAGAACTATATCGGAACTAAAGTGGGAAAAGTACTGTGGTGTGAACACGCCTTGTGGTTCAGCCTATGTCCAGTTACTGGAAATGACGTGGTCCAGGTTTTTGTTTTGCCAGCAATAGTGTGGGTAAGTTTGTAGGTCATTTCTGGAAACTGAGAAGGGAAATAGCTGTGTTATGTATTCAGCGTTCCTCCTCATTAAGAGCTATGTGTATCAGATTCATGGACGCGATTTGTAAAACAAAAGGAATTGTGAAAAATGAAAAAGATCTACTGGAGTGAGAAAGAAGTGATCTGGTCTATCACTCTTTTGTGACTCCACCCCTCCTCATCTCTGCTTGAGGCCAGCAGTTTCACGTTGCTCAGTTGCACTGTGGGCAATATAGGCAACAGCTTTTGAAAATGCAATAAAACAGATCTCTGGTTCTGCATCGAATTTGATCAGTTTTTGATTTGTTGGTTTGATTGTTCTTTTGTCAGCAGGGTTATGAAATAACTACTGGACTGATGTTGAAGTAGATTGATGGAAGGGTGTGGCACGAGCCAAAGACAAACCTATTTCATTTTGGACTCACCGGGCGGGTACACGCATTGTTCTTTGCGCAGTTCTGCGCTAAAGAAATACATTTAAAAACACACTGATATCCCTGATTCTCCTGACACAGCACATTAACACAAACGTAAATATTTTCTTCACATGGCTTGCAGGAAATGGATGAGTGGGCAGTGAAGTCTGGAGTTGAGCTACATGACGTTTAAAGCAGTGGCAGGACATCTTCTACATTTTCCCTTTTCAGAGGCACTCTCTGTGATTGTAGTCGTCTTGTCTGGAAGTTCTCCAACTCTGATACATGCGCTAAAGAGGAACGGATAATTTAGGAACCTTATTTATGCATTTCATCAGCATAAATGTTCTTCTGGCACAAGATCAAAAGGATGGGGGAAATCTGAATTTCTTAATGAAAGTAATTTCTTCTTCTTTTATTCCCATCCTCAGGGTTATACGCCTCTGTAAGATTACAGAATGAACGTGAGAGTTGAGTCTCTGAAGGAAAATGTTAAAACCCAAAGAGGAAGAGAAAACTTCACGTTAACCTCCGGGTCAGTCAGTCTAGGAATCTCTCTGAGCAAATGAAAGTGTATTTTTTTCACTGTAGATTCAGATTGTGTTCTCAACCTGCCCTATTCTTATCTTAACTTGATTCATGAAGTTGCCTTTAAATTCAGACGGTATGTGTTACAGGTATCTAGAATGCTTCTGTATTTTTTCTCAAATTATGCTTTGACAATATGATGTCAGCATCCAACAATTCTATAAAACCCTTTAGCCAAAGTAGCTAAAATGCTTAGAATGACTGTACGAAGGAGATTGAAAAAATAGCTCCATAAATAACTGAATAATATATTACATAATGTTACATTAAAAAATAAATCATATTAAAATTGTAATCCAACTTACTAGGGATGTAACGATACCAAAAACTCACGGTACGTTAATATCGCGATAAAAAGTCCACGGTACGATATTTAATTTTTTCTCTTTTTTTTACTTGAATTTTTTTTTCTTTATTAAATAATACATCTGATTTGTACAGCATTTTAGTAGGATAGTAGTATTTTAAAGTGTCAACAATATAATAATCAGACCCTGCAATAGAATAAATCAAGTTTCACTTTAGTTTTTCAAGTAACTCAACTCTAACTCACTCACTCAGCATCATCAAGGTTATCTTTTAGGAATATGAGCATGTCCACATTTCCAGGTAGAAGCTGGGATGTTTGGGCGTTTACAATACCCCCTGCTGTGGAACAAACTATCTTGCTTGGTACTGATGTTGCTGGGACAGAGAGATACAGTATGGTTTGGCCATGGGTGACAGCAGTGGGTAAAACTGCATTGTCTCTCCACCACTTCAAAAACAATACAGTTTTTGCCAAGAAGGTGAAGCTTATTGACAGGGCGAGATATAAATATACTGTTGGTACTTGTCAATGTCTCTAGGTATATACCAGGGTTTCCGTTACCCGGTAATTACCGGTTTTTAGCTGGTACAATTGAATAAAAACCGGTAAATTCAAAACCTGCCGGTCAAAATGTCCGATGCTCCGATCGATTGGCCGCCGATCATTATCGGCCGATATTCACTCTTAATAGTTTGATCTGTGCTCTCTATAAAGGCCGATCAGGAGAGCTGGATCTGATCGATATGGACATAAACGCGAGAGAGAGATCAGATCAGCTGCTGCATAATCACCTGAAGCCCCGCCCACTGTTTAGCAAGCTGCATGAGAAACTGACGGGCTGTCAGGAGAGAGAGGGAGGGAGAGAGGAAAAGAGAGGCTCCGTTTCTGCCGTGTTATTATTCAAAGTTAATTTAAACTTTTTAATAATGTACTTCATCTACTACAAGTAGTTTCTTTGAATGTAATAATTATGTTGTTTGTTGTTTGGAATCATTTATTGAAAAATGAATCTGAATTTTTCGATCTGTTACGATTATAAATTGAAGCAATATACAAACGAGCCCCATTAACTCAGTTTTAAACATCAGCATATCAGAGTCCGGTAATTATCTGCTAACGGAAACTCTGCTACACAATTATTATTATTATTATTATTATTGAAACATGACCGGTAAGTTTCAAATTTGTCCGGTAAAATAAATTCTGTCCGGACATTTGACCGGCGAGAAAAAATCCTAGTGGAAACCCTGGTATGTACATGTAGCCCTGTAAATACGATGTCCTTTTGTGTTATCTGTTGTTTTATGTTCATTTTGTAACCTACTTGCTGCCATGTTGGACAGGTCTCCCTTGAAAAACAGATCGATGATCTCAATGGGACCATCTGGTTAAATAAAGGTTTAAAAAAAAAAAAAACATTAACATTTTTAAATTATTTAAAAAAAAATCGCTGTAGATTTTGTCAGTCTCACGACGGTATTGAGACGTTTATTTATCGCAATATTCAATATATCGTTACATCCCTACAACTTACCAAAATAACCAAGACTCTTGCTAGCATCGTTTACTTGTCTTTTTGGTTTTTGTTTAAAGGAAACTTTATTCTGATGTGTATCTTGTTGGATTTAGGATTGTAGGAGATCCGGGGCTTAGCCCAGGAGTTGTTGGGGGGGGGGGGGTGCAGGGGTAAAGTGCTATTTTTTACAAGTGGGGGGTGGACTGGACATCCTTTAGGGGGGTCGTCGCCTCCTCTAGGGGAGTCCGAGGGCATGCTCCCCCGGGAAGATTTATTTTTAAATATTGAAGTTAAAAGCATCAATCTGGTGCACTTTGAGAGAAACATTAACCCTACCTTAATAATACCTTAAAGCGGACAAAAGGCACTGGAGAACACTTATTCATTAACACCCTTTAATGAAGCAAACTAATGCCTTAACTCACTCAAATACAGTCGTTTACTTATTTCGGTGAAACGAATGGGCGTAGAGTTTTAAAGGATGCGGATAGTCTCACCTTGATTCTGGCGCATTGCTTATCGTTTTATAGATCTATTCTCATCCACCATTTTTGTTTGTGACGTAAAGAGTGTAAGAGTCACGTTTCTGACTGTTGCCTGTCAGTTCCGTTGCTATGGTTCCGTTGTTATGTGTACTGAAACGAGAGCTGGTATAATTCCACGCGCGAAAACAAAATAAAAATTGGAATACGTTATTTCTTAAAAGTAGACTGAGGTATGAAGGGTTAACGTTACATCTTAGGATAATTTGTAGTCATGTTCTGTATACATACTAACATATCAATCAATCAATCAATGTTTATTTATATAACATATAAGGGTATACTTAGTGTGGTTACTCCATGTTTACTAGCTATAACATTAACGTTACATCACTCTTTTTCACTTCTTACTCAGTCAGCCAGAGTGCAGACATCACCATTAGATTCACAAACCTGAAACATCATCCATGTATTCACTGCTGGTGATGACATTGTTGTCAGCTGCTGATACTGCTGCTGCTGCTGCAGCTTGTGGCGCCTGCTTCGATGAAAATAACTTTCTAATATCCATAACTTTATAGGCTATTAGCTTAAAACTCGTCAGGCACTAGGAAGGATCACTTCTTCTTCAGGGCAGGTAAGGCTACGCAGTACGCAGGCTAATGTCCCGCAGCTGGTGGACTCCGGTACTGCACATTACTCACGAGACGTTTTCAACAAAAACTAATTTTTTAATTTCAGAAAACATCCAGGGCTTGAGCTCAAGTAGCCACCCCCTAGTGCCGCCACTGTTGTATAGGATGTTCAGGGGCCACACACTCTGATTAATCTCCTCTGCTGAGATCACAAACACACAGGGTTATATTCAACTGTAAAAAGTGGAACAGTTATGTGTATAAACTCATTTTGCATAGTTTGTATTGATCCCATATGTACAGAAAATATGACATAGATCTATCTTGCAGGTGCCTGAGGAAACTCACTGTGTGTAAAATTGGTGTAATATGCAAATATCCATTAATCCCTTTGCCAGGAATTGCAGGAATACATTTTGCACGGCAAGCTGATTGCCATCCAATAAAGTTACTTATGTATCAAAGTAGGCGATCAGCAGCCCCCTTATCTAGGCTCAGACTTTGCATATTCTGTGGAACAATAGCCACATTTGTGTTAGTGACATCCATCTCTTCCGCTGGGTGATTTGCCTCATTCAAACTGTTTGTGTAGATATCGTTAATTCCTTTTAGTAATGTGCAGGAACTCTCCCACATCTGTTATCATCGCCCAGCTACTTCCTGATTTTACAAGCTGCTATCTCTGTGCCTCAACAACCTCAGTCACACCGCCGGCCCACAGACACCAGGCCAGTGATCCACCTTTGTCCCTGGCACTGCCATGGCTTTCCTCCAAAGAGGACTTATCTCTGCCTATTTGAATACACAACCAGGTTGATAAACTGAACAGAGGTTCAATTAATGTCTCGTTTTGCATGGGGTGTACTGTAATCGTGTTAATGTGACACCATCGGGTTGCCATTGGGCTTTTATTTTTTTTCTTGTCTGATGTGACTGCCTGAGGTGTCCCACAGCTTCCCTCATGCCATGTTTGCACACATGATTAGATGTAAAGTATTTGTGTGTGTGCGAGCAGTCCATCAGTGTCACTGAGAGACGGCAGTTTTGAGTTTTAGTGCCACTAAGTGTTTTCCAAGAAAGCTCTCATGTGAAGCATTTTCCAGCAGATTGACAAGTATCGCTGACTGTGTGTTTTCTCTAACAATTAATCACAGTGCATCTGGAAATGCACCAATATGAGAGGAAAGCAGTGGGGCTGGACCTTCTAACAACAGTGTTACCCTGCAGCCGGGGTCTTAGCAGGGCTCTCATAGCTGGACATCAGATCTACCATGGCAGTATGTTTCGTTTAAAATACTGTAAACCTTTGAAGATGTTCATTGATTTAGTCATCTTACAGTTAAATGCATATTAAAGGGATAGTTCATACTGTTTGAGGTGGGGTTGTGTTCGCTATACATCCATAGTCAGAGTATTACCTCCAGGAGATGGTGGATCAAGCAGACAAAAGAACTAGCGCGGAGGCCAAGTCATGTTCTGCTGTGGATGGTGGCAGCACTAAAACACATTGAAGACGCCTACAAAAAATCGATCAATTCAAATGTATTGCTTTATTTAAAATAATTTAACCTGATTGACCATGCTGTAAGAAAGCCCTTTCTGATTAAAAATCACCAAATATCTTATGAAAAAGATGTGAGTTGTTGGCCTATGGCTGCCGCCGGTTTGTCTTATCTGCAAAGTGAAATGAAATCTGCAGGTCGTGGTGAGTGTGTGGGTATGTGCTGTATTTTCTCTTGGACCAGTGCTTCTGGGGGTTTCTCAGGTCTGTTGTCTTAATGACAAAAAGGCTAGGTCAATTATTCTAGATTATTGTGATATAACATTCATTTGTAATGCTATTAATGGTACTTTTGTTTTAGCTTTCTCTGTATTGTAATTGTAGTTGTTAGTGTCACAGGAAACACTGCTTCATGTAATCCCATTTGTCTCCCTGGAGAAGGAGGCTCACTGCTCACCGCTCACTTGGCTTCAGCCATGTCAGAGCTGTATGCAGTTAGTTTATGCTAAGCTAACATGACCTAATGCTAGTGACATTAAGAACCTTGAAATGGAAAACAAAACGTCTGAAGATAAATACAAAAATGAATTAAATGTATGTCGGAGATCTTGCCTGCTATTTATGTATTCAAACATAAACAAGCATGTTTAAAAAAAACACATCTATCTATAGAGGCAATACAGATGTTCTAAATAGGTGTGAATGACATTTTAAAAAGAAAAAGGATGGTCAAAGAAAGCCTTTCATCTTGATGCCTTTTTAACATTCATCTACAAAAAATAAATATATTATATATATATTCACTAAACTAAAAGAACCATGGCAGTTTTTATACGCTAATTGTTCACAACTTGACACAAAAACAAAGTGTAGCAAATGAAGTCATTATGTTCCAGCAGTCATTACACCTTCAGAGAATTCAAGCCAACATGTCAGCACATCTTTTTGAAGTCATGGTCTGAGAAACGAAGAGTAACTCTCCGTTTCCTTTCACTTACGGAAGTGTGCTTTAACCACGAGAGCATGTTAGTTAAGAGAGCAGAGGGACTCAGGGACTCCTCCTGCACTGATAGCTCTCTCTTTGAAGAAGTCCGGCAGAGGAATACAGTGTCACTGAGGTTAATTGGTTACCATGCCGACTGTCCTTAAGCACGTGTGATGTGCATTGTTACTGGTTCTCACACATGTGCTGCTGGTTGCCCAGTTAATTGACTGTACCGGGCTCTTACGCTGCGCCTGTTGTGCAGAGCATACAGTACACAGATCCACTCAGTGTGCTTTCTGACACCGGCCAGTGGCAAAGGGGTTGTGGACAATTCTCGGCTTCCTGTTTGAAGCAGAATCAAATCCCACTTGTACTGTTTATCCCAGCACTTGCTGTGAATGTAGACCATCCAAAGAGCAGGCCCATGGAAGTGTTCTGTAATGAGCCTGATTTCAGTAACACAAGGTCATGCCGGAGCGGAGCTTCATATTGGAAAAGCAGTAATAAAGAGATAGCGACTTGCCCACACAAAAACCCTAATCTATTTCTTCTTCCTTTGACATAATTTCAGAGACCACCAAGGTCACGGTCGCCAAGTTGCTTGAATGTAATTACGTTCATTATCTGCTGTTCTACTATGGCTCTGTTATTTAAAATAAATGGGCTCTGGTCTCATTGGCTGCACTTTCCAAAGATGTTCCATTGTGCGATTGTAAAGAGCGAGCTGCACACACAGCCCTGACCCGCACACACAGCCCTGACCCGCACACACAGCCCTGACCCGCACACACAGCCCTGACCCGCACACACAGCCCTGACCCGCACACACAGCCCTGACCCGCACACACAGCCCTGACCCGCCGGCACCGGGAGACCTGCACGATGGCCTGATGAGCTCTCAGCGAGTCTGGGGTCTGTCTTGGAAAGCCATTCACCATGCATTCTTTTATGGCTTTCAAGCGTGTGTGTGTGTGTGTGTGTGTGTGTGTGTGTGTGTGTGTGTGTGTGCATGTGTGTGCGCGTGCGTGCGAACCAGTCCTGTATGTGTGTTTACAATTGCTTTCAGCTGCACCAAATGGATTTAGAAAGTAAGGGCACATTTCCAAAGGGCGGCCCCCAGAGACCACAGGCATGGTGCCAGCTGTAGCGGGGCCCCTGGTGATGGATGTCCTCCACAGCACATCAGAGCAGACCCCGCTCCCACCTAACAATTGGGTATATCCCCAAG
>NC_047506.1:44285596-44375940 GCF_902827115.2 Pseudochaenichthys georgianus
AGTAAGCAGCGGGCTCGTGGTGTGAGTGCTCAGCTCCTGGCTTTAGAGCAGCTGCACTGGGCCGTCGTTTGATTCCACATGACAGGTGTGACCTGAGCCGCCGCGCGCCTCTTGTGTCGAGGAATCATCTCGCTCTGAGAATACTGTGCTTTCTCAAAGCTCCTCCACTTCCTGGTTCCCAGCATGCAGTCCACGTCTCAGGTGGAGTCCACAGCCGCCAGTCAGCTGACCTGAGGTCTGCGCCTCTCTGACCCCATAGTGAGACACACCTCTTCCTGCTGAAGGCATTCCCACACATACTCATTCAAAGTACTTCTGGTATTCGTAAAGGTCCTACTATGTTTAGCTTTTCCTCAAACACACCATGTCTCTGCAGCGTTTCAGAGACAGCTGAGCCTCTCGTGGGAAGTGCGTGCACGATGACACACAGGAACATGCACAGGCTGTCTGAAAACCTCTTTGATCCTGTGTGGAAGAGCTGAGACCCTGCTTTGACCCATTGGTCGGCCAGTGGCACCGTGCTTCCAGGGCTCACCAGGCTGACTCATCGATAACAGCACCGTCAGCTGTGCGCACGGTCTCCAGCAGCATCAGTGTGATACGTTATTATTAGTGCTGTCAAAATTATCGCGTTAACGGCGGTAATTAATTTTTTGAATTAATTGCGTTAAAATATTTAACGCATTTAACGCATGTGCAGAATGGCCCGCCCCATACGTGCCACCAGTGGCAGCGCCAGGCTATGGCTGGGGTAGGCTACACCCATACCAAGAAATGGCTTCGCCCCACCATGAGACATGATGTTAAAGTAAGCAAAATAAAGTCTGCCAACTCGCGCGGAGTAAATTGCACAGACAGCAGTTAGTAAGACTGATTTCAGTAGCCACGGTTTTGAAAACTTTTGTCACGTAGTGATCGTCTTCTCAATAGAACATCTTTGATAACGGCGTGGTGTTGTTGCCGGAAGTCCCGACGGAGAATACTCTTGCTGTAGTACAGGGCAGAGCCATATAATAGTAATCATATGGCTCTGGTACAGGGGTGCACATAACTGGTACGCAGGTTATGTGCGTAATCTGAAATGCGTACCGTCACTTGTGTCACAAAGCGCATTTGCGTACCGACGTACTTGTGAAGCTTTTCCAGAAGGCGGTTAGATCACCGGACGACAGAGTCGGTCTCCGTGTGCACAGACAGGGCTGCTGTTAACGTCGGTCTGTACAACGGAACTGTGCCAAAACTACGCCAACCGGCTGCGGAGGGAGACCCCCCCCTTCACTGGAGAACTGCGCTAAAACAGCTGATCACAACGTTCACACTCTGTGGTCACGAAGTACTCCACTAGCCCCCCCCCCCCCCTCTGTCGACTTTCCTGAAGTACTCCCTTGTTGATAGAAATTCAAACACGTAATGAATTAAGACCCCACGTTTTGATGATTGATAGGTGTTGTGGGCTGTCTTCATTTTGACACGCAGAAAAATGTTATAATAAACATAGATACTGTATGTTAAATGGATATATCCGCCTGCATATACATAAATAAATGTCATATTTGGACATAGTTAGAATGGTGATTAATCATGATTAATTAATTTTTAAGCTGTGATTAATCGATTAAAAATTGTATCGTTTGACAGCCCTAGTTATTATACATGGCTCGTGAGCTCATTCCTGTTTCTCCTGCGTGTGTTGTGCAGGAAGTCTGCTCCGCGCTGCTGTGTGTGATCTGAGCCCATCATGCCGGCGCCGGGCCAGGAGGAGGACCGTCCGGATCGTGGCCCTGGACCGAGACTCCCACGTGCGTGCTACGCTGCGAGGTGTGTTTCTGTGTGTGAGCTCTGTGTGGGTCATTATGGTCTGGATGCATATCGTGCTCGTCTCCCAAGTCACCTTTGCAGCCAGGCCTGAACCCTCCCTCCACCTCTCCTCTGCAGAGTGCAGGCTCTCACAGTAAGCACTCTGGTAAGCGGCGCTGCGACACCACGTGCCGGCGAAAAGAGAAGTAACGTGTCACGCTGTCAAAGAGCCGTGTGTGTAGAGCCTGGCAGACACAAAGGTCAGAGGAAAGCAGAGCAGATTAGTTCAGCACCAACAGAGGCATCTCGTCACCACGGAGACATGAGTAGATGCATTTGTAATTCTCAGTGTGTGTGTGTGTGCGTGCGTGTGTGTGCGCACAGCCATCGAGCAAGGATGATGTAAAAAGCTGCTTTAGCAGAGCAACCCCTCCTCTCTGAAGCTCTGCAGGGCCCAGGTCCGTCTGTGCAGTCAGAGCACAGCTGCATAGCAACCTTGAGCATTTAAGCGACGTGGTTCCTTCTGTTTCTTCCCTGTGAATTTATAACTTTTTAATCTCAGCGATTATTTTATCATATATTTATATTGTCGATTTCATAACTTTACGTTAGTTCTATCCGAGAATCAGCAGCTGGTAGAAAGTGAACTCTGGTGCTGCCTCGCAGAGAGCCTCCTGAAACACACTGGCTGGGTTTCCACCATACACTGTATAGATAAAGGCTTCAACGACTTAATGTGTGTGTGTGTGTGTGTGTGTGTGTGTGTGTGTGTGTGTGTGTGTGTGTGTGGTGTGTGTGTGTGTGTGTGTGTGTGTGTGTGTGTGTGTGTGTGGTGTGTGTGTGTGGTGTGTGTGTGTGTGTGTGTGTGTGTGTGTGTGTGTGTGTGTGTGTGTGGTGTGTGTGTGTGTGTGTGTGTGTGTGTCCTGCAGGACTGTGGCTCTCTGCTGTCAGAGGGGGACAACCAGGGCTGCTACCCTCTGGACGGACACGTCCTCTGAAGAACTGTAACAGCAGCCGCCATCCAGGACCTGACCGCCAAGGCCACCACCGACCCTCTGAACACCCCCCTGTGATCACACACACCGCTCGCTCTCTCACAGACGTACCCATCCACAGAATGCTTACGTTCCTCAGCACACACACACACCACACACACACAACACACACACACACACACACACACACACTCTCAGTACATAGCGTCAATGTATATATTGACTCGGTACACACAGCGGGAGAGGCTGTGGGATGTTTAACTGCGTTAAGGAGTGGTTAGAGATTTTGGGAAATGGTTTTGATCTGCTGTCGCTGTGTGTTATCCCATATACAGCAGGCGTTCAGACAACAATAACACCCTGACACAGAGAGCCTGCTGCCAAAGAAAAATCCTATTCAGATCTAGATATTTATCTCTTCTGTGTTTATGACGTAAGAACAGGTGAAATAAAAATTCACTTTTTACATTCCTCAAATGTTTTTACTCACCAAAGCTCCACGTGCACTGGTTCCACTCTGTACGCTAGGCTCAGGCAATATGTGCACATGTGCTGAGCGCGCATATCAAGAAGCCACTTTCAGTCTTCTGTTCTGACTCTCAAAAGGAAAAAACCAATATTCCCAAAATCTCAAATCTTTAAACGAAGCAGTTAATATTCTTCGCTCAGTGTTATTATCTCGTATCATAATCCTCCAGCTTGTCGTATGTATTTAAATGTCCTGCCGATGGTTCTTTGGACCTGAAGGGAGTCTGACTCCAACGTGTGGATGGCAGGTGCAGAGATGTGGATGGCTGTAAGCTGTATCAGTGTTTAGGAAGCTGTGTGTTGGTCAGAGCATTGTTTCACGGTAGTGTTTGTCACACAGACATACGGTACACGAATAGGGAACATATTACTTCAAAACACTTGACTGAACAACCAAAGAATCTAAACTGCCGTATTCACTGTGTACATATTCTGTGTGCAACTGTTTGACACATAACGGGACCACGGTCGTCCTCAATAGCAGTGTGCGTGTCAAAGACAGACCCTCAGTAGGCAGCTGCTGAGTGCCATTCCCTTTTTAACAAACATGCATCTTTTACTTTCTGATTGAGCTTGCTGTTATGTTTGATTATCTTCTGTGGCCTGAACAGCACAATCATGGCGTTCCATTCAAATAGAAAGGGCCTCTTCTCTGAGTGTGTGATATGGTTTGAGCAGAGAATGATTAGATTACATTAGTGATTGTTTTGTAAGTCTGATAGAAATAACAGATTAGGAATGGCTATGCAATTTTTGATGTTAATTGCATCGACACTTTATAAGACATTTATGAATAAGGAAATATTTTACCTGTACAGATGAAAGCACAAGTGTCCTTATAATGATGCTTTAATAGAAACCATGCCGTGGGTACTGTGTGACTTTGTGTCACTGTGCTGTGTGTCAGTGTTGTCGTACCAGTGCCACTTGTCTTTTATGTAGTGTGTGTAAAGGGAATGGGCGAAGAAGGGACCGTCCAGTCGTCTGACCCGCAGATTCACCGTTGATTTTGACTTTGTAATTACTAGAGCAATGTGATGTTTGTGAGTTAAAGGAACCCTGTGGACTTTTCACCGCTCGCTGTGGAACCATGTTTTCATGAGTGTGTTCTCATTGAGCGAAGGCCTGGCCGAGTGCAGTCTCATGTTAACAACGAGTAACACAATAACCGATGAAGAACAACGTAATGTGCAGCTCTGAGAACCTCTGCAGGAAGTGACTGTGTATCGCTTAGTACAGACGCAAGCGGGCAAAACAAAGACTCATAGTCACAACAATATAAAGTGTGCAAACAGTCGACTCTGCAAATGTTTATTTACAAAGGAAATTCATTCATTTTGTTTGCATTTGGGTGTTTACAGGAAAACTCCACAGGGTGCCTTTAAACAACAACGTCTGAGTAGTATTACGGTCTGCTGTTGGTGTGCAGTGTTCCTCAGCGCCGTGTGATCTGCTTAGCGCCATGAGGATAGCAGATGGGTGTACCAACATGTGTGTGTTCTCTAATCCGTTACTCTGGTTACAAAGCTTTGTGAGCCATGTGTTACCCACGGTTACACTCTGTGCATAACTTTGCTAATAAGCCCAATAATATAAATAATTCATAAATAAACATTCATCAGACCTTTGCCAGGACACATCTTCTACATGAGTATGAAAACACTGTTTCCCATCCAAGGCTGGGCGAACTGAACCCAATGCAACTCACCAGTGCATTGTAATGGATCTTAAAGGCTTGTTATAAATATCAAATCACCATGTTCTGTCATATCTAACACCTTTTATTTCATATAACTATTTATTAAAATAGATCACTATAATTAGTTTGGGGACAACAATATTCTCTAGTACAGAAAACACTTTTTTCAAGGTTTTTTGTTCAGGTACAGAGCCATGAGGTCGGCTGTTTGGCAGGGGACTGGTTGTGAGGCAACACAGGTGAAGAAGACCCTCTCTATAACATGATGTTACATTTGTTTGTTGGTTTTCAGCGCTCAGGGAGAGGCCGGGGATCCGGCTCAGTTAGCATTGACAGCGCCCCTCCTGGCGGGCTGGGGTAATCACACAGGGTTAGGTGTGTCACAATAAAGATGTCAAGAGTGACTAAACATTCAGGTGAACAAAAGCTGAACAAAAGCCATGCAGTAGTGCTTATATACAATTCTTATTTAACGTTGGACCAATCAGAAGTGTTGGTAGCAGCACATGCTAACAACACCAGATGAAAGAGCTGTGGCTTGGTAAAGGATGTGACGCTGTTCTAAAGCCGCACACTCAAATGTGTGATGGAGATGTATGTCACTCATCAGGACAAACCCACGGAGAATTATCACGGCAGGCAGGCTGCTAACAGCTAGCTGGGAAACTATAGGGGGCAGCACTCTCTTGTGTTTTAGACATATGTGTATTGTTACATATTTTATTATTGGCTTATTAGCATGTTTGTACAAAGTGTACTCGTTCACAGAGTTAAACCTCATGTGCCATAAAAGCTGTTTTAAACTCTCCTGTTGCTACAGTATATTAGTATGGACAGTCTGTGAACACATCTGACTTAAAGAAGTATAAAGACCGTACTGGTTCTTTTGGTTTAGTTTGATGTATTTGGGTGGTCTACTGTCTTTGTTTCTGCCCGTGTCTGCAGTACAGTCACCATACTGTTGCTGGGTGCTCCATATGTTGCCTCCCTCAAAGATGGTGCCATGACTCTTTACGGAAGTTGAAGATGTTTCCGCCGCGGTGTGAGGCTGCAGCAGCTGTATGAGAAGCTGGACCCTCCGGTGTTAGTGAAGCATCTGTTGGGGGTCATTGGAAGGGGCCTGTAGTCAACTGGTGTTTCTTTTTTCTTTCTTCAATAAAACCTTTGCAGTAGCGTCATGTCTCTATGTACTTTTTCTGTCTTTTGCAGTATCTGTATGTGTCCAGCCCTAGCGGGCAAAGTAATGTCTGTGGACAAAACAAGGAACACTTTTGTTTGTCGGAAAAAACAATCAGCACCAGCGCTGTTGGATGGAATTCAAAATCAAACGCAAATATTTAACTATGGCCGACCTGATGCTTACTGTAGATCAGTGCTTCTCAAAGTGTGGTCCGCGGACCACTGGTGGTCCGTGAGTGCCCCCTAGTGGTCCGAGAGTATATTGGTAAAATGTCACATTTTAAATAAATAAATAAATGTAAGTTTTCCGCACTCTCGCGGGAATATCTCCGCAATGGAGAAGGCTTAAGTTTCACTTTTGATTGCATTATATATCCCAGATAAACACCTTCATCACACATGTGGCCACTTGTTTCTACCATTTTCAGGCGATTTGTAAAAAACGATGTGTTTTTGGATATTTGTGGAGTTAGGTGGTCCGCGAGTGTTTTTTTATTGGTTAAGTGGTCCTTGGTATGAAAAAGTTTGAGAAACACTGCTGTAGATACAACCCTGTCTCCTAAAAATTACGTTCCCACAGAACTAAACTGCATTCTGAATTACGTTTAGCTAGAAACGTATTTACTCCCACGTTACGTTCGTTATGAACGTATCTCAAATACGTTTATTTTCTACATATCTTCTAGAAACATGTTTTCTCCCAGGTTACGTTCCTTATGAACGTATCTTAAATACGTTTATTTTCTACATATCTTTGCCATTTATTGTCTTGCTTATAATAATGATAATAGTCATTTATAAATATCATTTTAGAGCACACCTTTGAAATCGACAATCGGGCTCGATATATGGTTAAATTAAAATCAGTAGGCGAGGCTGTAATTTCGCCAGCTGTTACGCTCATGAGCGAGGCAGAACATAATAGTTTTAACATGCCAAAAAGCTGCTGTGTCGTTTATTGCACCTTAAAACAAATCCAGAGTTACGTGTTTCTGTACTTCCTCTAAGAAGAAAGGACATTAACAGAAGATCTCTGTGGCTTCAGGCTTGATCGCCGTTCAAATGACAGCGTTGGTTTCCCCAAAAGTGGGCGGGGCTGTAAAGTGAAGTAGATTTTACTCTCATCTATTATTCAAAACCATTCTATTTATTCTAACGTAAATTACATGCCAGTGTTTTATTTTTTTATTTATTTATTTTTATTTTAAATCGTATAATGTCGGACTTTTTTTGTCGTCTTTGAGGAAAAGAAATGGGGTTTAGAGATTCAGAATACTGAAATCTGTATTTTTTAAAATCTCTTCCTTCTAATTTGTTATTCTTTTCTAAATAACACACTGTTATTTACTCAACAATAACACACAAATATCCTTGTTTTTATTTATTCGTTTCATTCTATAATCTTGGGCTTTTTAGCCGTCAATAAAGTCACCAGAAACAGACGGGACATTTTGAGATTTAGGATGGCCGAAGACACTACACTACCCATAATCCCCAGCTATCGTTTGGGACTACAGTCCCGTTGACAAACCTCGTGATGTTGCGCCAAGGTTACGGCGAGCGTCAAGCTCTTTGAAATGGAACGAAACCACGGCAGACTATTCAAAACTGGACTCGAACGCCCCACCAGAACTACACATGCTGGCTATTGTGTTTCGCAACATGTTCTCTATGGCACGTCTCTACTGGGAATTGTAGTTTTAAAAGACGTTTTTCCCAAATTTAGAAGTTGACAGTATTAAACTGTGTACAGCCCTGGAGGTTTAGGCGATAGGAAACACATTGGTGTGTACACATTTAAAACATGTACTTACTAAATGGGTGAAAATCGCTTGTATCCATAATGGGCAGCATTAATACGACAGCTCATTGTTACTTTGTAATTCTACTCCACTACAATTCAGAGGTTAACCTGGTATTTTTACTTCACTACATTTAGTTTAGTTACTTTGCAGATTCTGATTAATGATGTGAAATATAAACAACCCTTAAATCAGACTTTAGTTACACCTGAATAAAATTCAGGGAAGGTGATTGTCAAGAGCCAACAATCAGGAGAGATATTTGATAGTTGGTGCTTGAGAAGACTAAACATGTATCTGCAGATCTTTATAAAAAAATGCATTACTCGTTATTCTCTACTAATAGTTCATTACAAACTGTATAATGGCTATTTTGCACATCCCTTTCAAGATTTTCTAAGGTGTATTGATCTTATACACAACTTGGGTCGCAGGTTCCTCAACAGCGCATTACAAGACATCTATCAATATGTGTGTACTGTATATAGTGCTGCGTACCTGGACTCACATTCAGGTTCAGGTCCGGACTCAAGTCCAGAGGTTCAGGTTCAGGTCCGGACTTATAAGTCCGGACCTGAACCCATGGCTTGTGTCAAGTTGTGTGAGTAACTAAAGTTAACTTATTGTGAGCTAATTATCAATTGAAAATTAACTCATAATCAACTCAAATTCAAACTCATCAGGTTTATTGTGCTCCCTTCCAACTTGTGTCTACATTTCTCTACAAAGTACAAATGTGCCACTTAGTCTACAAATGACTTATGACAGCAACTACAGTGAACTACTACAAAGTTCAAACATTTATTTCATTTACCAAACTAAAGTAACCAAACAGTCCCTGAGCTGACTGAGCCTAAATCCCTAAAACGTTGCTGAAAGGTAGAGTGTAGAGTAGACTATACGCATCACACTGTTACACGCCTAATATACAGTATAGGCTACACTCTAGTGACTGTACAGTCAGAGTGTACTGTACTGTCTGTGCACCATGTATTTTCTACAACTCTACAATACATACTGTTAGAAATTAAAATCAATGTTGATATGGCGTAATTTTGAATTAAAAACACTAATTTAAATCACTTTTATTCTGAAAAAACCGAAAGTTCACACTATTAACTTAAAACTTTTATTCTGAAAATTCTTCACTTCCGGTTAGCATTAGCATGTGGCGAAATTCTACGTTTTCAAACCGTAAATCGAAGGTGAAATGACATGTGATGTTGTACACTGAGCACACTGGGATTAGCACTCATTTATTGACGCTGAATAACGTTTATCAGGGAATGTTTAAATAACCACAGACACCAGAATATACGTAAGTGCTAGTTTTTTTGCGAGTCCAAGTACCGGTTCCTGACGTTCCGGTTTTAACCGGACTTGAACCGAAACTTTTTACAAGTCCAGTACCGGTTCGGCGTACCGGTACGCAGCACTAACTGTATACCTCCACCATGAAACTGTCATATTCTGCACATTTCTTATACTATCTACATACATAAGAGTATAATTAATGTGTATAATGTCAGTTAAAATAAGTGCTTCAACATAGTTAACATTGCAGGAAAGCAATATTTTAGACGTTAAGTACTTTGTCAGTCTTAATATTCATCTGTAGATAGATACCCCCAAAGCTTTTTTCTTATTTGAAAGAAGACCTTAACCTAAAGTATTCTTTAATGTGTTAATAAAGGTTAATTAGTTTGTCTGTTTTGCACATCCTCCTATTAATATCTGTGTACATCCGGCACTAAACTCTTTTATTGTAGAGATCACTTAGTATCTTCTTGACTTTTTATATTCTATATTTCTATCATTGACCTTCTACTTTCCCCCTATGAAAGTATGTACTCTTAATATTGTTTTAATCAAATAAGATTATTCAACAAAAATAATTAAATAACATGCTTTAACCACTGTGTGCACACAAGGTACACACAGCATACTAATAATAACTTTGTATTATTAGTGTAGAAACTTATGTATGTATAACATCTGAAGATGTGTAGTTGTATTCATGTTTTTACATAATTGTACAGGATATTGCTATACTATTTCTCTTGTTTTACTTCTACACATTAATATCTGATTTGTAAAACATCACAGACAGAAAGGCATATCCGTCATTTAATGGTAAGCTATTGAAATTGTGATTCCATAGATGTGTCTCCCATCACCCAAATCCCCTGACTATTCTCTCAACTCAGTATTTACATTCTTATATTCAAAGAAAATCAGTAATATCTTCAAGTCCTTTTCTATCAGCTGTGCACCGTTATGGTGTAAATATAACCTATATACCAATTGGATCAAATATAAAAGTCAACCGAATTACTATTGATACTGCAAGGAGACGTATTTTGGCAAAATAAATTGAAGATGTTGTTTAATTGTTGATATATTTATTATCCACGTCAAGTATTCAGTTTTGGCAGCAGTTCTCCTGTTTGTCCAGAAGTCTTCTCATCAGGGCTCTATAAATAAAGAACTACGGCAGATGTGTAATATTTAATGCAGCCGAACCGTGTATTACAATGCCGTTATGTGATGACTTCCAAAGAGAAAAGCAAGAACAATCTGATTTAGGTATTATTTTATTTTTCGTTGTCGGATATCATATCTTATTAACACCATATCCCAGCATGCATTGCGGCTAAAACATCCAATCAACAAGCTTCAAGCTGAGGATCTTGGGTAATCAGTTTGGTGGGTTTGTGGTGTGTATCGCTCAAAATGTCCCGTCTGTTTCCGGTGACTTTATTTACGGCTAAAAAGCCCAAGATTATAGAATTAAATGAATAAATAAAAACAAGGATAACAGTGTGTTATTTAGAAAAGAATAATAAATTAGAAGGAAAAGATTAAAAAAAATACAGATTTCAGTATTCTGAGGCTCTGAGCCATTTCTTTTCCTCACAGACGGGAAAAAAAGTCCGACATTATACGATTTAAAATAAAAATAAATAAATAAAAGATAAAACACTGGCATGTAATTTACGTTAGAATAAATTGAATGGTTTTGAATAATAGATGAGAGTACTTCACTTTACAGCCCCGCCCACGCTGTCATTTGAACGGCGATCAAGCCTGAAGCCACAGAGCTCTTCTGTTACTGTCCTTTCTTCTAAAGGCCCTGACACACCAAGCAGTCACCAGAGGACTAGCCGACGCTGAAGTCGGCTGTTGCCTGGCCGTGTTCTCCTGCGTTTTGGCCATGTGTCGCACGGGAACACACCGCACCGACTTCAGTGCGTGAGTGGCAATAACTCTCCTTACCAGCAGGCGGCGATAGTGTGTATTCGTCATTCAAAAGAGGCAACAACCGGAAGACAGAGAAGAAGAAGAGTATCTTTTCTCCGTAATATCATACAGAGCTGGCCTCTCCTGGATCAAGGTGATGAGCAGGTCTTCGTTTGCATCATTCCAGATCGCCATGATGAGATGAAATGAATAGCAGTCTGTGTGTGCCTTCTTAAATCATTTGTTTACGTCCCTCCCTTCCGCTTCGCTTCTCATGCACTGATTTGCTAGCTGAACAGCCAATCAGAGTGATTATTTGGTCCGACTGCCAGACCCCATGCATCGGGTCTGGCAGTCCAAATAAGGCGTGTCACGGTCGACGGTGCGGGACACACCAACCTGACTACGGCGCCGCGAATCCCCGACAGCCTCTGACGGCCTCTGACTCCCAAAATCGGGTTGGTGTGTCAGGGCCTTTAGAGGAAGTTCAGAAACACGTAACTCTGGATTTGTTTTAATGTTTGAGGTGCAATAAACAACACAGCAGCTTTTTGTCAAGTTAAAACTATTATGTTCTGCCTCGCTCATGAGAGTAACAGCTGGCGAAATTACAGCCTCGCCTACTGATTTTAATTTAACCATATATCGAGCCCGATTGTCGATTTCAAAGGTGTGCTCTAAAATGATATTTATAAATGACTATTATCATTATTATAAGCAAGACAATAAATGGCAAAGATATGTAGAAAATACACGTATTTAAGATACGTTCATAACGAACGTAACGTGGGAGTAAATACGTTTCTAGAAGATATGTAGAAACTAAACGTATTTGAGATACGTTCATAACGAACGTAACGTGGGAGTAAATACGTTTCTAGCTAAACGTAATTGAGAATGCAGTTTAGTTCTGTGGGAACGTAACTTTTAGGAGACAGGGTTGGTAGATACAGTGGCTGATCCTCAGAGTACAGCGTATTCTCACACCCTAGTACTCTGCTAAGCAACATCAAGATTTCCTAGTCATTTTTTCAAAATATGCTGGAGGCGATTGTGTGTGCGCGTGTGTGTGAGGCACACGGGGAGAGAGGAGCCCTTCAGCAGTTTAGCCGAGGACTTACTGAACATAAATCTGGTGTTTACCAACAAATTGAGTGATGGGCCCTCCAGCCAACATTGTGTACTCTCCAATTTCTTCCTCTGCATACAATTCCAGCATTGAGTCTCCAGGGCCCTGCTTCTACATTTGTTGAATGTTTTTATTTGTTTGTTTGTCTTTTTATTAGAATGAGTGGCTAAGCTATTTACCGGGTTGCAGGGATGAGCACGAGGGAGCAAATTGGGCCAATATTGTGCATAATCTGGCACACTCCCATTTAAATGAAGTCATTCATATGGTCAGATTTACATAACATTACAATGTGGGCCGACATCGCAGCGCTCCCAGCTTAATGTTATTAGCTTTAAAGTTAATTCCCACTGTGCATTTGCATCAAGAGCATTGATTTTGTGCGTCCTTGAGTTGGCTGAAGGCAGTGATGTAATCACTGAGTCAGTGTTGCTCTCGGAAGAACTTAGACGGATCACTCTGAGACACAAATCCAAACCTGTACCTTTTATGAAAGCTTCTTTAGTGCCTGTACTTGTTGTGTGAGCATCCAAGCTGCCCACAGAGTTTAATACTTCCTATGTGAACATTTCTGATTCAGTAAAAAGTGACTCATGTAGAGGTCACTCAAAAGCCATACTTCTCCTTACACCTTAATGCTCAAAGTGCTATGACCTATTTGCAATGAGATATTTGAAGTGTCATTATCCATTGAGCATAGTGCCTAAAATAACTACAATCATTTAAAATGTTAATCCTACCTTTGAGGATCACTATGTCAAACAAGTGTTCCCTCTGAATTCCTGCTAGCGGAGCGACTGAACTGCAGACTGTTTGTAGCCTGGTAGTCCATCAACATGTATTACTAAGGGCCCTCTTTACAACACAATGTGCTAGGGCCTCAAATCAAATCTGTTCTTCCTTGGCCCACGCTACACCAAGTTGAATGGAAATCAAGCCAGTAGTTTTTATATTATCCTGCAGACAAAACGAAAACATAATCTACTTCTATAATAAATATAGACCAAACCTTTTTCCTTGCATTAAAATGTTCAACTAGTTATTTAATAAAAACACAATGATTCCTTGGTTAAATAATGTTTGAAGCATGTTGTTCATGTAAAGAATGACAATAAAATCACTATCATACTGAACTGAACACTTTCCTTGTTTATGTCTGCATTATAACATATGCAATAGATTGAAACTAATTTACTTTAAATAAAAAACTGAATCCTGAAATGTGTCCAGTTTTAGAATCTTTAAATCTGCATTTTGTACAGTTTATATTTTCAAAAGTAAAATGATGTGCGTCAAGTTAACACGACCGTCATCGGCCTGATCACCGACGGTGACGAAACATCTTGGTGCCAGGAGAACAACCTCCATCTCACCGTCAGCAAAACCAAGGAGCTGATTGTGGATTAAAGGAAGCAGCAGAGAGAGGGACACGCCCCCATCGCATCAATGGGACTACGGTGGAGAGTCAGCAGCTTCAGGTTCCTCGGGGTCCACATCACTGAGGACCTGACATGGACTCATCACTGAGGACCTGACATGGACTCATCACTGAGGACCTGACACGGACTCATCACTGAGGACCTGACGTGGACTCTTCACTGAGGACCTGACGTGGACTCATCACTGAGGACCTGACATGGACTCATCACTGAGGACCTGACGTGGACTCATCACTGAGGACCTGACATGGACTCATCCCTGAGGACCTGACATGGACTCATCCCTGAGGACCTGACGTGGACTCATCACTGAGGACCTGACGTGGACTCTTCACTGAGGACCTGACGTGGACTCTTCACTGAGGACCTGACATGGACTCTTCACTGAGGACCTGACATGGACTCTTCACACCACCACCATCACCAAAACAGCTCAACAGCAGCTCTTCTTCCTCCGCAGGCTGAGGAGGTTCAACATGGACTCCAGAATACTCCAGACCATCCTGACCTTCTTCAGGTGCTCCATAGAGAGGATCCTGACCTTCTACAGGTGCTCCATAGAGAGGATCCTGACCTTCTACAGGTGCTCCATAGAGAGGATCCTGACCTTCTACAGGTGCTCCATAGAGAGGATCCTGACCTTCTACAGGTGCTCCATAGAGAGGATCCTGACCTTCTACAGGTGCACCATAGAGAGGATCCTGACCTTCTACAGGTGCTCCATAGAGAGGATCCTGACCTTCTACAGGTGCTCCATAGAGAGGATCCTGACCTTCTACAGGTGCACCATATAGAGGATCCTGACCTTCTACAGGTGCTCCATAGAGAGCATCCTGACCTTCTACAGGTGCTCCATAGAGAGGATCCTGACCTTCTACAGGTGCACCATATAGAGGATCCTGACCTTCTACAGGTGCACCATATAGAGAGCATCCTGACCTTCTACAGGTGCTCCATAGAGAGGATCCTGACCTTCTACAGGTGCTCCATATAGAGCATCCTGACTGGCTGGATCACAGCCTGGTACGGCAGCTGCACCGCCCTCAATCGTAAGGCTTTACAGAGTTGGTGAAAGCTGCACAGAACATCACCAGGACGGAGCTGCCCTCCATGGAGGACCTCTACTCCCAGCGACTCAGGAAGAAAGCCCTCAGGATTATCAAAGACCCCCATCACCCCAGCCACAAACTGTTCAGTCTGCTGCCGTCTGGCAGGCGGTACCGCAGCATCCGGACTAAAACCACCAGACTCAGGGACAGCTTCATCCCACAGGCCATAAGACTATTAAACACCAGGGCTGCAGTCGGATAGTTTAAAAATCAGCTCCTAAGTTCTAACCCTATCGTCTATTCCTTGACCTCTGAGTGAAACGTCACGGGGTTAAGGGATAGTGGATAGGAGAATTCAAAAGGACTTAGGAGAAGAGACTGCGGTACTTTAGAGAACCCGACTGCACTTTCACTATCCGACGTGTTTATGATGCGCCAGCGGACGTCATGTTGTGCGTTTGCTGCTGTGGGGAAACCATGGAAACTACAGTTTTCTATACAGCGGACTACAACATGGATGTATAATAAGAACGAGGGACTACTGTGAACTCATCTAGAGACTCTGCTCCGTGCTCTGATGCTGCTGCTTTGCTTTATGAACGTGGACAACAGAGAAACATATTCTTCATGACCAAAGTTGGAATTGAAATAAAAAAGGAAAGTGAAACTTCTGCTCGTCACCCTCTCCCTCCGGTCCACATTAATACCAATGATCCCAATACGTATGATTGTATGAACTAAAGATCTTAAAATCAATACAGATGTATTTATTATAAACGTTAGTCCTTAACATCTATCACTGTGTATATCACCATTCAAACATCTTTTAGAAGTTGAACAAACTCCACACAGCTCAGTAAAGACTGTGAGATGTTGACTTTATTTGATCATTTCAGTAAAAACTAACGTTCATATTTCTCTTTTTGATTATAATACTGATGAACGTTCAAAACAAAGCACTTTGACAACTTACCACCTATGTTTTAAAATGCTTAATAAGCACCGTAACTTTCATGATATAATTTCTCGGTCATAATCGGTTGTTTCTGTGAACGGCCGACTGTTGAGTGACGGCAAATGCTGCGGCTGCAAGGCATTGTGGGGCAGCATTTTCGCTTCTCCTGTCGGTTAGGGAGGTCCAGTGGTTCCTAAGCTAAAGGAGGTTATAAAGGAAGTTTGAAACCTCCTTTCCTATCATTCTCATCATTCTAGAGAATTGGAACGGCACTTATCATGGCTGCCACTGAGGGACTTCCGGGTCATTTCACTCCTTTAGGAAGGTTCCTAAGCTAAATGGACTATTCCACTTCAGCCCTGAACTCTGCAAAGAACATCCATAACATTCCATAACATTCATCTGGCTGCTACTATTTATCTAACATATCATATTTCAATCACTTGTATATAGACTCTTATTGCACAATTTTACTATTTTTCTTTTTGTATTTATTTGCACAATTTTTTCTGTTTTATTGTGTTGCACTGTTGGAGGAGCGTGGGACCTAAGATTTTCGTCATAACTACACTGTAGCTATGTACGCATGATGACCAATAAAAGCCTTGACCCTTAACAAAACGCACCTTCAATATGAAGAGCGGTGTGAGTATTTAACGTTGCAGGTGGCATGGCTGAGTTAGCATGCTAACTCAAGGAAGTGTTGACAAACATGTTAGCCTCAATGTGAAGGTAGCAACACAGTCTCTCGGTATTTTGTGTTATAGTCACGAAATTAATCTATTCATTTGTGTTCACCAACACAATTTTGCAATTTTTCTCGTGTCTCACAGAACGATTTTAAAAGCAATGTAAATAATAACAAATTAGAATACAGAAAAAATACAGATTTCAGTATTCTGAGGCTCTGAGCCCCATTTATTTAAAACAATATTAAGAGTACATACTTTCATAGGGGGAAAGTAGAAGGTCAATGATAGAAATATAGAATATAAAAAGTCAAGAAGATACTAAGTGATCTCTACAATAAAAGAGTTTAGTGCCGGATGTACACAGATATTAATAGGAGGATGTGCAAAACAGACAAACTAATTAACCTTTATTAACACATTAAAGAATACTTTAGGTTAAGGTCTTCTTTCAAATAAGAAAAAAGCTTTGGGGGTATCTATCTACAGATGAATATTAAGACTGACAAAGTACTTAACGTCTAAAATATTGCTTTCCTGCAATGTTAACTATGTTGAAGCACTTATTTTAACTGACATTATACACATTAATTATACTCTTACGCTTTTATCCAAAAGAGACTTACATACACTCAGTTCTGTGGGCAATCCCCACAGGAGCAATCTGGGGTGAAGTGTCTTCAGGAACACAACAACATGCTGACTGCAGGGGGGATTGAACCAGTGCTCCCTGATCCCTGATCAACGCACTAGTCCACTGAGCCACAGTCTCCTATATGTTACACAATGTTGATAATGTCTCCTGTCATCACTGATATCCTATAAAGACGCTCCAGTATCACTTACTAATGCTCACAGAGGAATCATGTAACACACTCCCACAGCTAAAATGATTTATTGAATACACATCTGCTATTAAATACCTCTAATGTATGCTCTGTAGAAACACAACAACAAGCCACTAGAAGAACAAAGATGGTGAATATGTGATCCCAAATGAAGCACAATGGCACAGAGCACACACCTCTGCAGAAGTCAATGTGTGTATTTTATTAATCAGTGTGTTTAAACAACATGTTTTCATGTTGTTGTTTTTAGACATTCACAAGAATGTTTCCTGGTCTGTATAATCCAATTATTTTAACACAAAATGAATGCAGCAGATATCCTCATCTCGTAATGTTAATGGAAGTAAAACAGAATTATCTTTTTGGCTTGTGGTTCTGATCTGCCCAACCCAAGGCTTAACGAAGCACGCACTTTCACACTACACAGTGTAGGTAAATAATGTAGTTTGAAACTGTGGCTACGAGAGGATTTGATCATAATTACTTTGAACTCCTGCATGATGTCAGAGCGTTGATCCTGGGCTATTTGTTTCTTTTACTTTATATATGTGTTACACTGTTAAAGGGCAATAAAGCTTATGGTTGCCCTGTGTCTCTCCACAACCCCTCTTGCCACATCCTGACTGTCAGGCTCACACAGCATCCACAGCTGATTTATATGCAGCACAGGGGGGGTTCAGAGCCGGATAAATCCTCAGAGTTTACTGACTTAGTGTAGGTGCGTCTCTGCAGCTCCTCTGAAAGGTAAAGCAGTTCTCATGATTTAAGGCTCTTTGAGCTGTCACCTCTTGACCTACGGGTAAGAGGCAGAGAGTCGTCCCTGGATTTAATGCAAAACCTTGTGTTTCACCTTCATCTCTCATTCTCACACTAAAGCAGGCCGGCAGATTAACCCAGCTGAAGGTATCTGAATTCTAGAACAGTAGTCGCAAAGTGAATACCACTTTCTCGTTTCCTTGACAGTTGGTGGGATTGTTGAGTGCGATCAATTATACCTGAACCTCCATGGATACATTTTAATGGTGAATAATGTGAACAAGACTGCTTTTTCACAAACAGGAATGTAGCTGTTATATCATTTTCAATTTTTAAATGGGGTAATATCCTATTAATATGGTTGGACAACTCGTTACCTATTACATTTGTCTGATTGACCCCCACACCCCTACCAGAGGAAACTAATCCCCCTTCAACACCACCCATCATTTTAACATTAGACATTAGAACATTGGAAGGATACTGTCACCAAAATCTTTTCAAGCTATTGTACTGTCAACTTTTAGGTCAAGTTGCATTCTGACTGCAGGAGGGGAGCGTGTCTGTGTGCAGCATGTCCTCTTCCTGTGACACATTATGGAAACCTATCGAATGGTTTTATCCTCAATTTACAGCTAATATTGTTTTTTGGCTGTTGATATTTTCAACATAGGTGGCAGTGTTGTAGTTAAGTCACTAATTCACGAGTTCAAGTCACTCTCGAGTCACCACTCTTCGAGTCCGAGTCACCTAGGGAGAGTCGTACGATTAAGCTTAATGACTAGCTAGCCGCCATCTGCTAGCTAGCCGCCAGCTGCTAACTGCCGCGGCCGCCTCGTTAATATCAAATCCATCATAATAATCCAGTACCATGCAAACATGTGCAATATATCCATTATTACAGCTCCGTGGGCTGGCAGTAGGGCGATATGGGTCCGTTCTTATTGCGCATCCATGGGTTAAGGTAAAACGTATGTAGTACTGAACACGTAACATGAACGTGCCAGGCGGCGCGGTCCCGTGGGTTGGATCCGCGTTAATAATGCAGAGGAAAATAACTCAGAATAGCGTTATTTGCACATTTTACAACTTGAGGAATGAATGTTTTAATAAGGGCTATACAAATGTTCATACTGGGTTGTTTATTTAGTTTAAAAAAAATTATCCAACGATTTACAGACCACTCATTCCCAATGTAAGTCAATGGGAAAAAGTGTTTCCGGGCCCAGCAACCTAACGGAAGTGTAGTACCGCCATTTTACCACAACAAATATTTTCCTCAGGGTCCGGTGCACATCCTGGGGGCTTGAGCCAGAGGCGACTGGCTTCCCTTGCCTCACAATCCAATCAAATCGCATCAACTTAGTGGTGCAGTGACGCGTCCTAAAACCCGGAAGTAAGCTGTGCTCGGGTTCCCTCGACAAAAAAGCAATGGGATTTCTCTCCATAGGATTTTGGAAAATAGCTTTAAAGGTCCCATGTCATGGCCATTTCTACTGATCATAATTCCATTGTTGAGGTATGCTAAAATAGATTTATACTGTGCAATTTTCCAAACTCACATTGGTTTCTCATACAGCATCTCTGTATAACATGTGTATTCACTCTCTGTCCTAAACGGCTTGTTGGAGCTCCTGCCCCCCCCTCCCTGTGAGCCCAGTGTGCTCCGATTGGTCAGTTCGGCCACTCTATTCTGATTAGTCAACTACCAGAGAGGCTCCGCCCATATCTAACAGTGCTTTTTTTGGCTCGCTCTGAGCAGAACATCAGTTTTAAAATGGCGTCGGTACAGCCGTATATGTTATACGCTAACTAACCGAACTGTACCTACAACTGTTGTTATTTAGGTGCACTTTAGTTGCAAATAAATTAGAAAGGTAGCCTAGCTGACAGTTACAACATTATGTAGCTGAAAACACCAACAAACATCATAAATACACCATTTTTTATTGTAACAACATTATATGCCAAGATCTACACCATACATACCCCACACCTTGCAGAACCTCCATAACATGTACAGATTCGATTATAGACCTTTGAGGCGTAGAACGGAAGAAGGTTAAGTTATTTTTACTTGTAATAAACTACTACTGTGTTTGATGAAAAATCAAATCATGGTTTGCTATATATGAATGATATGTTATAGTATGTCGTAGGGGTCGACCGATTATCGGCCAGGCCGATTATCGGGGCCGATATTCATCATTTGACCGATTATCGGTATCGGCCTTTTTTTTTATAAAATTGCCGATAACACTTTGGCTCTGATGCAGCCGTTTCTCTGTCTGCAGTCACCACTCTCTGTACACGAGCAATGTCCCGCCCACAGCGCTATCTGATAGGCTATTACTGAAGTGTCAATCAACACTGAAGATTTTCCGGGCGGTAGCCAGCCATAGAGGCGGGACCTTCTCAGATTACAGGCAGGTGCGAAGAACGCAGACACAGACAGACAAGCAGCAGCGCTGAGCGGCAGAGCCATACATGTGTTTCGAAGGTAAATCAGTTGAAAGCCGAAGTTCAATAAACATCCCAATCCCCTATGCTGAAGTTGCAAAAACGGCACGATCTATTGATCCAATTCTATCAGCTTCCCAGTTACACAGGGACGCGGGAAGTCAGTCAGCGTGCAGCGTCTCACAGCGGAACTGTGGTGCGGAGGGGGGGCTGCGAGTGGAGCCTCGCAGTTTTTCAGGTTGATATGTGAAGCTCATTAGCTAATGTATTTAGCAAATGTTTAGCAAAATATTAGAAGTGAGGCTACTAGTCTAACGTTAGGTCTACTGTAATAGCCTCACTTTTAATAGTTTTCAAAACATTAGCTAGCACTAGTGTTTTGCAGTTGCTAGCAGCTTATTGGGATTTTATGCTAGATAGACAGGCATTGGTTTGATATAATAAATTAAGCATTATTGTTAGTTAAGCATTTCAGCCTGCAGCCCCACTTCTTGTCTCTCTCTAACTCATAGCAGATGGCTGCATTAAAGAAAAGGGCACAGAGAGGAAACCAGTTGTAAGATGTTTAAAAGTTCATTAAACATGATATAGGCTATGCTTAAATGCATTTCAAAGAAGTTGTGTTGAGTTGTGTTGGAGTTTGTGTTATTCTACATTTTGACACAAAGATTTTCTGATTTTACTGCAAATGTATATCGGTTTCAAATATCGGTTATCGGTCTCCTTGATTACTAATAATCGGTATCGGTATCGGCCTTGAAAAAGCCATATCGGTCGATCCCTAGTATGTCGAGCCGATGAAAGGGAGTCAGAGGCGGTGTGGCACTTTAGAAAACACCAGCGTACCAGCCAGATGCTCTGAAAAGTCCTGAATGTGCGACACCGGGTAGCGGTCAGGTGTCATGGCGTCGTTGAGACGGCGGTAATCCTCACATGGGCGCCAACCGCCATTTGGCTTGGGAACGACATGCAGAGGAGAGGCCCAAGGACTGTCAGACCGGCGGACGATACCCAGACGTTCCATGGTCGAAAACTCCACCCTCGCTACTGCAAGCTTAGAAGGGTTCAACCACCGGGCCCTGGCGTAGACTGGGGGACCTTAGGTGGTGACGTGGTGCTCTACCCCATGCTTGGTGAGCGCAGAGAAGGTGGACAGCGTCAGGTCTGGAAATTCAGCCAACAGCCTGAGAAAAGTGTCCGCCCCGACAGCGAACCCGACAGCCCAACGTACGCCGCCTTGCCGAGCGTACACACGAGGAAGGAAAACGTCAAGGCATCAACCAAGCGTTTATTTTTAACGTCCACTAGGAGTCCGTAAGCACATAAAACATCTGCTCGAGGAGAGGAAAATAAATGTCTGCTGTCATAAAATCCCAGTTGAACCGCTGTCCTCCAATACACAAACACATAGGCCTCACGCCGTATGTGCGAATGGGGCCGTCATTAGCCGTCATTAGCCGTCATTAGCCGTCGTCAACCGCGGTCCGTGTCCTCCACGAGTGACGTCCTCCCTCGACGCAGGAACAACACTCCGTTGAGCGCCCGTGTCACACAGAAACAAACTTCCCGAGACTCTGTCGCTGATGAAGAGAAGCCTGCTCATGCCGCCAACGTTCAGCAGATTCAGCATTTTCTCCATGAGCTGGGATGGCTTGCTGTATGAAGGTAGATATGGTGCAAAATGTGAGAGCGTGTAAAACCTGATGTGAGCACTTGCAGAAAAAAAATCTGAGCTTGTGTGCTTACATTTACACTTGTATAAAATATCCACGTAACTGTGAACCAAATGTACACTTGTATAAAATATCGACGTAACTGTGAATCAAATGTACACTTGTAAAAAATATCCACGTAACTGTGAACCAAATTTGAAGTCACAGAAGAAAAAAAAAAGTTTTGTAGCTTGTAGAATTTTTTTTTATTTAGAGATTAAATGTTCACTTGCAGAAAAATACATATTTTTTAAATATATTTTCCATTACAACTGCAACTTTGTTTATTACAACCTCTCAAATCAGTCATTACAACTTGACGAATCTGCTCTGTGGCAGTATAAATCGACGAATCTGCGGTCTTCACTTTTGCTACACTTCTTGCGATAAATGTGTCGCAAAAGTAATTTTCACCTGTAGATGTGGGGGAGGGAGGGGGGTTGGAGCGAAGGGGCGGAGCTATCAGAAGGACGAGGCTCGGGTGACTGTAGACTGTGGGGCTAACGGTTTGTGTCGCTACCAGTCTGCTGACATGGCGCATCTATCAACGGTACATTTTGCCCATTACTTGCCCAGTATTACTTTGAATATTATTATTGTGATTGAGGATTAAATCCGCTTTGAAGACCACCGTTTTAGATCGTGCAGTATAGCGGCAAAATAATGTCATTCAGCCAGCTAACGCTAGCTTTGTTGAGTTTATGCTAGCTAAACAAGTAGTGGTTGTAGTCTATACAGCAGTAATTCATATATTATAGCCTACTGCTTTGGCACTAACGGTTGATAACCGTTTATGAAAATAAAACCAATTGAACTGTACTGAAATAATGACAAGTTTTATAATTGTCTTGGGCTCATGCTGTCTTTTTAAAGCCTTTGTAAATTATCCATGCTATTTTCTATTTAGAACGAAGACTTCAGAATCTTAAAATCCCTTAACGTTTGTATGCAATTGTGCTAAATTCAACTCTGGAATCAAGCAAATATTAATATGTTTGCATGACATTAGTTATTTATATTTTGCCATCACTGAACTATACGTTTAATACATTTAAGTCAAGCTAAGGTACATGTGATGGTAGCTAGTTAGTGCTCTTACCTGTGAGGCCTCCTCCAAACAGCATAATAACCAGACTGTATCATTAAAACTAAGTACCAGTTCTAGATCCTTGACTTTAGACAAACAATTCAAAAGACAACATGTATTTAAAGACCAATCTTTATTTGAAGGTGCCTCTTAACCTGAGATATTAGTTATACAGTAATAGTATTGACAATCTAAAAAAACTGAGCAACTCAACAGTCAACTTTATATTTCTTATTGTCTAAAGCATTTATTATTTTCATTTTCCACCACTCATATTCAGTGTGGACGGATTGAGACAGCGTGGTGTCCAGAGGGCTGCAGAGATTTCAGGGAGAAACCTCCGTGTGATGGACGTCCAGTCTGTTGGTTTGGAGAGGACTGAGGGTCTTTCCTCTGCGAGGAGGACCAGGCCTTATGGAGGAGCCCATGCTGGGCAAAGCTGATACCAACTGCACAGGCCTAGTCTGTCACTTTATTTGACTAAATGGATTTACTTATACATTTAATAGGTTTACACCTTCTGTCCATATGTGCTTTTTATTTAAAACATTTGATTAACTTTTGGTTCACATTTCAATAAATTGTATTTGTATTTGCACTCCTTTTGTCTATTATTCTTGCTGAAAATGTTATATTACACATTCACATCTGACTGAAGATTGGTCCCATTCATTTGTGACGTTGCAAACTCTGCGGTACAAGGCACAAGTGATGTGAAGCTCATAAAGCGAGGCAAATAGAAATAATCAGCTGATGGAGTGTAGATGTGGAAATAGGTGCATTCGATCAGCTGACTATGTTTTTCGCCACACTTTATACGCGTGACTATAACCACCCCTTCTCTGAGGTGCAGGCAGTGTCTCAAACAAATGATGGTCCTGATCCATCCATCCATCCATCTTCTCCCGCTTATCCGTGGTCGGGTCGCGGGGGTAGCAGTTCCAGCAGAGAGCCCCAAACTTTCTTTTCCCTGGCGACATCAACCAGCTCTGACTGGGGGATCCCAAGGCGCTCCCAGGCCAGCGAAGAGATATAATCCCTCCACCTGGTCCTAGGTCTACCCCTTGGTCTCTTCCCAGCTGGACATGCCTGGAACACCTCCCTAGGGAGCCGCCCAGGTGGCATCCTAACTAGGTGCTCGAACCACCTCAACTGGCTCCTTTCGACGCGAAGGAGGAGCGGCTCAACTCCGAGCGGCTCAACTCCGAGTCCCTCCCTGATGACCGAACTTCTCACCTTATCCCTAAGGGAGACACCAGCCACCCTGCGGAGAAAACCCATCTCGGCCGCTTGTATCCGCGATCTCGTTCTTTCGGTCATGACCCATCCTTCATGACCATAGGTGAGGGTAGGAACGAAAATGGCCCGGTAGACAGAGAGCTTTGCCTTCTGGCTCAGCTCCCTTTTCGTCACAACGGTGCGGTAAAGCGACTGCAGTACCGCTCCCGCTGCTCCAATTCTCCGGCCCATCTCACGCTCCATTGTTCCCTCACTCGAGAACAAGACCCCGAGATACTTGAACTCCTTCACTTGGGGTAAGGACTCATTCCCTACTTGGAGTGGACAGTCCATCGGTTTCCTGCTGAGAACCATGGCCTCAGATTTGGAGGTGCTGATCCTCATCCCAGCCGCTTCACACTCGGTTGCGAACCGATCCAGTGAGTGCTGAAGGTCGCAGATGGTCCTGATAGACTACAAACATATTCGGTGTGCAGATCTTTGTTTTCACAATAAAAGTAGTTTCTTAGTGAATGTCCTGTACTGGTCTTAAAATCTCATAACATCAGCTTTTAATGTTCCTCTTGGATGTTCTTCTTGACCCTCAGAGAAGGAGAAGATGTCGTGTCTTTCGGGCATGTCCTTTCCTAACGGAAATTACAGGAAACATAAAACATTATTGCAGAACAAGTGTGTTATTTATGAAAGAGGTGTGTTTGTGTGTTATGGGGCTGTTGATATAATAATTGTTTAATTGTAATCAGATTATGAATGAACAGTATGAAATTCATCAACATTGAAATATATGTTATTATCAAAACAATATTTAACTTATCAAAACGTAGTGCAACTGTAGAAGCTTGCTCTGTTGTCTCACTGAAAGAATAACTTTTACCACGTTTTTTACAGACAATATTGAGAGATAAATTGTAGCAGTTCTCACTATGTGTTAAATATCTTTGCCTTCAATACATTACATTAGAAAGCTGACAAAGTCATATTGCTTGTTAACATCTAAATGTGACTTTTTGCATGGAAAAAACCCTCAACTTAACTGATGTGTAGGTGATCTAGTATTTAGTATTGTGTAATGGAATGTATATCAGTGTATTCAAGTCAATACTTCATTCATTTAAACCAATATCTTTCTTGATTCTTTTTACAGTATGAAAAAAGAGTCTTTGTACCTGTGCTGAAGTTCACTGCTGTGAGGAGTCCTGTTCTGTCTCTCACTCTCTGGTCCAGCATGTCTGCATCACCTGGACACCTTAAACAAACAGATATATATGTAAAGTACCATGTGTACAAACAATATAACTGATTCTCTTCTGTTGAACATGTTGGATTGTGTATTGTTCGAGTCAGGGTCCTTTTTATTTTACTGTAACTTTGGAAATTGTGTTACCAATACTTACTGTTTATTTGATATCAATTTGTAATACAATTAATAAAAACAACAAGGTTTGGGTTTGTTCTTCAGATGACTGTGACGTTAACTTGTAAGCTCAATAATGAACTCCAGCTCAACCAAGCATATTGTAATATCTAAGTAATCATCTTGAAATATGACATTAATAATTGTAATATACACACATCTTACTGTGAGGTTGATTTCACATACACTATTTCGACGTTAGCTAAATAGAAAATAGCATGGATAATTTACAAAGGCTTTAAAAACACAGCAAGAGCCCAAGACAATTATAAAACTTGTCATTATTGCAGTACAGTTGGTTTTATTTTCATAAACGGTTATCAACCGTTAGTGCCAAAGCAGTAGGCTATAATATATGAATTACTGCTGTATAGACTACAACCACTACTTGTTTAGCTAGCATAAACTCAACAAAGCTAGCGTTAGCTGGCTGACTGACGTTATTTCGCCGCTAAACTGCACGATATAAAACGGTGGTCTTCAAAGCGGATTTAATCCTCAATCACAATAATAATATTCAAAGTAATACTGGGCAAGTAATGGGCAAAACTTACCGTTGATTGACGCGCCATGCCAGCGGACTGGTAGCGACACAAACCGTTAGCGAACAGTTAGCCCCGCAGTCATCCGGTTCGACCTGACTGTGACTGTGACTGACCCAAGCCTCGTTGTTCTGATAGCTCCGCCCCTTCGCTCCAACCCCCCTCCCTCCCCCCACATCTACAGGTGAAAATTACTTTTGCGACACATTTATCGCAAGAAGTGTAGCAAAAGTCAAGACCGCAGATTCGTCGATTTATACTGCCACAGAGCAGATTCGTCAAGTTGTAATGACTGATTTGAGAGGTTGTAATAAATAAAGTTGCAGTTGTAATGGAAAATATATTTAAAAAATATGTATTTTTCTGCAAGTGAACATTTCATCTCTAAGTTCATTTTTTTTCTACAAGCTACAAAACTTTTTTTTTTCTTCTGTGACTTCAAACATAGAGCGTGACATGAAGGGAAAGACAAACAATGAACCGACATGGAGCACAGGAGAAGACAAGACTAAATACAAAGAAGGGTAATCCCAGGACAAGAAACAGCTGGGTAAAGGAGAGAGAAACACAAGGGCAACAGGTGAACACAATGAGACAATCAGACACACCAGGGAAACTAACGACAGGAAGGCAAACACAGGAAGAAGGATCAGACAAGACACAAGGAGGAAAACATGTGACAGGGAACACAGAACAGCAAAATAAAACCAAAATGTAACACACAAATCTCCAATCCTGACAAGTATAAAGACAAGGGACGTACATCTGCTCGCTACTCATGTCAAGCTAGACTAAACAACAACACCGGTGCACTCACTAACTCGTCCGTGGTGCAACACACACTATATGACTCAGTGAATTATGTCCCGTAACTGTCACCACAAGGAGCAAATAATTCAGGGAAGAAAGACTACTAAGTATTTCCATCAAACTTTATTTTTAGAAATGTACAAAATGAACATGTGTAAATAAATATACATATATACACGGTATATCATCCATTCCTCCCCTTATAGGCGTTTTCGGCATCTTGCCTTGTAAGCTGGTGCTGGGGCTTCTTAGGACGAGGCAGGACGAGTGGTGATCCCGTCATGTGTTGTCCGCCAGATACGCCAGGAGTTTCCTGATCTGGCTGGACAAAATCAAATGCAAATCACAAAATATTAGAGAAACTTAGTTGTTTTAGGTTTGTTAGCTTGCCAGCTAGATTAATATGCTAACCTACGTTTGCTAGTTAGGGCCTGAGCACGTAGTGCAAAGACCTATTGAAATCGTCAGTATTATTATTCTTCTGTTACCGGTTCTGCACTTTCGACCTGTTTTTGAGGGGGTTACGACACTATTCATGTAGCGACATTTGGCAACGCCGCCAGGACCGGTGAAAATGTTAACATTCTGGATTCGATGGGAGAACATTTTTCAACTTGCTCTCTAGCGCCACCTGTGTAAATTCAGTGTTTCGAAAAAATTTACAAAGTCGCGGTGTAAGTCTGACGGACCTCCTCTCATATTCCAAAGCTCCGCCTACTTTGCTTTTTTTTAAATTAGCATAATGTGAAAAACATTGAAATATTAACTTAAATTCCAATTTCTTGATTTTCCAAACCAAACTTAGTGCACAGAATCAATGGAGGGGCAGACACATTACCATACAAAATGAGCACGAGGTGTGGAAAAATGTGGCCGACATCAATCAAAACGTATTAGCAAAAGGGTGTGGCCTACACATAAATGCTCACAATTCATCCAAAATGTATCCAAATATCACAGATTTCGGTGGATAGGTTCAGTGTGTCTTGGGGAATAGGCACAACAAACAATGTTCATTTCGAACAATAGGGGGCGCCAAAAACACAACTAATTTATATCTCAAGAACCGATGGACTAAAAAAAAATATATTGTCATAGACATACTGGCAGGGTGAGTATAAACTGAGATTTAAAGGGTCGCAACCAATGAAAAATGTGGGCGTGTCCTATTCAGTTTTTTCTCGAAATCGAAGGGTTAAAAAATGTACCGAGCCATAAGTAGGGGAGAAAATGAGTTACGGCCTTTAAATTCGGAACGCATGTCACAGCCCACAACCTTTTCCAGACTGTAGAAACAAATCGGACGTTTTAGCAAATATGTCTCAGTAGCGCCCCCTATTGTGCGGTAGTCAAATATAGTTTCTTCGAACTACCCGAAACTTGGCACAGAGATTCCTCATGGAAATGCGGACATATTTCAAAATGGCTTCCATTATCTCCGCCCCCCATGAAGTCGGCCATTTTGAAATATGTCCATTTTAAGCGCATTTTCGCATACTTGTCCTAGGAAAATGATCGGAAAAATTTCAAACCATGACAAGATCAGCCCATATCCAATGTGATGCTAAATTGCGAATGAATAGTCGACTGCTCAAACGGGGAGCTCGTAAGCTAACGGAACATGTACCAATTTTGACAATTTAAATGCCACAAAATCGCTAAAATGACTTTCGGACGCAAAACTTGGAACACACGTCACAACCCACGTCTTTTTCCAGACTGTACAAAAAAAATGTACATTTTTGTACACCAGCTCAGTAGCGCCCCCTATTGTGCGATAGTCACATATAGTTTCTCCAAACTACCCCAATCTTGCCACAGACATTACTGATGGAATTGCGGACATATTTCAAAATAGCTTCCATTAGCCCCGCCCCCCAGAAAGTCGGCCATTTTGAAAAATCTGTGTTATTCATGCATTTTAAGTGCTTTTTCGCAAACACCTCCTCGGGAAAAGATCGGGAAAATTCCAGTCCAGGACAAGTTAAGCCCATATCCAATATCATGTTAAATTGCGAATAAAATAGTTGCTAGCTCAATCGGGGCGAACGTAAGCTAACAGAGAATGTACCATTTTTGACGATTTACATGTCTCAAATGACTCCAAACTACTCGCATATAGTTTTCCAGATATTCACGAAACGCTGTATACACATTACTATTATGATGGCACACAAATTTACCAGCAACAGCTCTGCTTATTAATTTCCCACATTAACCATAAACACCCAATACATATAAAACTCCTAAACAATGTATGGTGAAATGTTTTCCATCTTTGTTTTTCTATCTACGACTACAAACAGTATTTCCACTACAAGCACAACAGTAACACATCTTTCTATGCAATACAATAGAACAGTATGTGTTCACAGCCAATCCATGATTTAATGAGTATTTCCTTTGTGCCAAGAGCTGATTTAGTATATTGCATCAACGACCTTTTCAATTAAATTGACAATTCTTTTGTGTAATTAATAGTGTGTGAAACCAGGCAGAGTGAGTGACATGGTGTTCATTTCCACTATGCCAAAGCAGTTTACAGTTGCTGACGGTGTAAGGTAATATATATTGTCCTAAGTAATTGTATGTAGCTGTGTTCAAAGGAGTACACGTTACAAGGCCGTGCGGGGGGAGCTGCCAGACCCAGATGTCCTCAAATTCAGCGAGGTATACAAGGACCTCTCAGCAGACATCTCACCACGAAAAAAAAACGAATGGCTCACTACTCAACTCAATCTTGTGCACAGAGCCTATAGAACACATAATTTAAACCAGCAGGATGTAAACAGAGGAGAACAGCCGGTCTGATTTAGTGCCATGTGATTATCCTGTAATGAGTAACATACACAGTGTTGATCGACTATATAAACAGTTCATTTATTGTCTCGATACATGTGTTGTGTAAGACATTTGAATCAATTTGATACGTCAATATTAAATGTACCTTTATTTTGAAAAACTTTATTGTGAATGACAAACCGGATGTCACATTTCCGGTATTTCCGGTTTAGGGAGAGACTTAATTCAGGTAGCTTGCCTTGGCTGTCTGTGTGCGCGGAGGTTTTGTCGTCAACAGACTCATTAAACTACCCACTTCTCGGTACATAGAAACCCTGCTCCACGGTTAAACGTGAGTAATATCGCAATTGGTGTGTTATACTGAAATGTGTTGACCTATACTTTATACTTTATTTATATATATGTATGCTTTTCATTGGAACACGCGGTGGGTGTGTGCAGTGCTAATGCTAATACCTAGCGGCACTTGTTTTGATGTACGTTTTTGTTGGTAACCTCGCTAGTTTGTATCTTTTAGTGTTGAGGTGGGCACCGTTAGATTCTGTGTCTCCTTGCGGTCATAAACAATGTGTTGGATGTGCACCTAGGATAAGTAATAAGGGAGCTAGGAGTGATTTTCGGTGCAGTAATAGGTTAGCATTTTTCGCTCGGGGCTAATTCAGAGGCTCACTGTTAGCATTGTGTGTTTTTTGTGAACAAATAAATGAAAAAGATCAGTTAAATTAGTTTTTTCCCATTCTATGGATATAAAATATTCATAGTTTATTAAATATTAAGCTTCCTTAGACGTTGTTTCCTGAAAATGACGCGATTACGGGTCCGTGGGGCCTAAGACGATGATTTTTACAGTGAAAACGTTCAAATGGAACTGATGGTTCCCAAATTACCCAGAGGTGAGGTGGACTTTATTTTTCTAAACCTCTCTTAAAAAGGTCAAATTTCACTTGTTTTGCATCAATCTTGATACAGGGTACTTATTATATGTTATAGTTTGGATTTCTAAAGCTTTTAGTCTACTAAACTCATCATTCAAGGGTGGTTTTCACTATAAGTAATGGGTTTTTTTTAGGCGGACATTAGAATTTACATGTTTTTACTATGTTCCATCTGAATTTACTTTAAAATAAAAACATCTCTATGGTACGGTGGCCCTGAAGTGCAAGAAACCACAGCATTTCACAAAACACAACAGAATTTCACAAAACACAACAGAATTTCACAAAACACAACAGCATTTCACAAAACGCCACAGCATTTCACAAATCGCCACAGCATTTCAGAAAACACAACAGCATTTCACAAAACACCACAGCATTTCACAAAACGCCGCAGCATTTCACAAAACACTGCAGCATTTCACATTGGACGGAAAGGGTATTCCTTAGGGAGAACGCTTATTGTTTGTGATATTGTTTGTGGACAGAGCCAGCCAGAGAAGCACTGCTGTGATTGGTTGTTTTTGCTGCCAATCAAGAAATGACTTCGTGATTGGACCAACACATCAGCCGTTAGCTGTTAGCACACACTCAGAGCTCACAGCTCCTCATATCTGTTCAGAAACTGGACAAAAGTTAAAGATATGCAAAACACAGACTGTCTATGTCATGGTGAATACAGTCGCTGCTTTATTTATGTCTGTATGATGTTGTTGTGAGTGTGGACGGAGCAGCTACAGGTTAGTTTAGCCTGATCGATCCGATTCCGATAGGATTTACATGGAGATCCGGCCCGCCCCCTCTCCAGCGTCTTTTTTGAATCACAGGAGTAAACACAGAATTAATGCTTTATTAATTCATGGTTTCTAAGGGGCTTATCTCCATGTAAATACTATGGTAGACTACCCAGTTACTAAATCAGCCTACTATCACCTAAAGAACATATCTAGGATTAAAAGACTAATGTCACAGCAGGATTTGGAAAAACTTGTCCATGCCTTTATCTTCAGTAGACTCGACTACTGCAATGGTGTCTTCACAGGTCTCACTAAAAAATCTATTAGAAAGCTGCAGCTGATTCAGAACGCCGCTGCTCGAGTCCTCACTAACACTAAGAAAGTGGATCACATCACTCCTGTTCTGAAGTCTTTACACTGGCTTCCTGTGTGTCAAAGAATAGATTTCAAAATACTGCTGCTGGTTTATAAAGCACTGAATGGTTTAGGCCCAAAATACATTACTGACCTCCTGCTAAACTATGAACCATCCAGATCTCTCAGGTCTTCAGGGACTGGTCAGCTTTCTGTCCCCAGAGTCAGAACTAAACATGGAGAAGCAGCGTTCAGTTATTATGCTCCAAATATCTGGAACAAACTCCCAGAAACCTGCAGGTCCGCTGCAACTCTGACTACTTTTAAATCCAGGCTGAAGACTTTTCTTTTTGTCGCTGCTTTTCATTGAACTATTCATATCTTAAACTGCACTGTAACTTTTATCCATGTACTTTTTCTTGTAATGTTTAATTGAACTATTTATATTTTAGACTGCACTGTAACTTTTATCCATGTATTTTTCCTTAATGTTTATTTGATTAGCTTTTCTTTTTTAATGCTTAATGTCTTTTTTTTTTTTTTTTTGTAAAGCACTTTGAATTGCCTTGAGTTGAAAAGTGCTCTATAAATAAACTTGCCTTGCCTTGCCTTACCCAATATTCGCATCGCTCTGATCGCTTGAGTTTCACCGCGGCTGTCAGCTGTGTTTGCTCCTGTCATTCAAACAAGACGCGCTGGAGAGGGGGCGGGAAGTATCTCCATGTAAATCCTATAGGAGATACCAACTACAACAAAATGAACATATTTGACAGTGATTTAATTGTAATACACGTTTCAAAGTGATGCCGAAGTAACTAATACTGATAACGGTTAGTAAAAACCATGAATTAATGCTTTGACAAGTCTGCAGACAAGACGGCAGGCGAAAAGCTTTTAAAATGCGTGTTTTCAGAATGGAATCGGATCCATCAGGCTAAACTAACCTGTAGCTGCTCCGTCCACACTCACAACAACGTCATACAGACATAAATAAAGCAGCGACTGTATTCGCCATGACATAGACAGTCTGTGGTTTGTACATATTTAACTTTTGTCCAGTTTCTGAACAGATATGAGGAGCTGTGAGCTCTGAGTGTGTGCTAACGGCTGATGTGTTGGGAGGGACCGGTTGGGACATATTGCGCTGTCGGACGTTGACCAATCACGAAGCGTCATTTCTTCACTGGCAGCAAAAACAACCAATCACAGCGGTGCTGTCTGGCTGGCTCTGTCCAATCATAAACAAGAAGTGTTCTCCCTAAGGAATACCCTTTCCGTCCAATGTGAAATGCTGTGGTGTTTTGTGAAATGCTGTAGCGTTTTGTGAAATGCTGTTGTGTTTTCATTTTAAGTCATACGCTAATATTAACCAATACACAGCTTCAATTATTACTTTACTTACCTTGACCACATAACAGCTGTATTGAAGGTTTGCTTTTTGATCAACAAACACAACAACAAAAAGCAAACTCCACTGGTATGGAACATACATGGCCTAATATCAAGAGGAGATGCGTTTATTGAGTAAACAAACAGTCAAGGGCAGAACGTCTGCACAACCCACTGCACCGCACGCCGCGGTTAACCTGTTAAGCCGGCGGGGACCCTGTTTTTTTTTTCCACGACACTGTGTCTCAGAGCATCTTAATATTTAAAAACCTATTAATGTGTTATACCAGATTAACGAGAAGAATCTCAGCTAACTGACGATAAGAACTATTTTTACCGAAACAAAACAAAAGTCTCACAAGAAGCGTTAGCATTAGCCCTTAGCTAAAACGGGCAGATGCTACTTCCGGTGCTAACTAGCAAATACGACTTTAAAACGTAATGTTTCTGCACAAACTACATATCATCTGAAAGCTGATACTCCACAGATTATTTTTGTTATAAGTATCATCACTGTAGGACACAAACTCACTGAGCTATCAGCCAGAACAGAGAAGAAAAAAAACAACAGTTTTCAAAACCATAACAATAAGTATGTCTTACCGTTGCTGTTTTGTGATCAAAGCTCTTGTTCAAGGGAATAAAAACGCTGCTTAAGGTTAATCCAATGTCTCTTAGTCACTTTAGAATTGTTCCTGATAATCTATCATTACATTCATGGCAGCAGAGTAGGTATAAAGTTTTGCAGTCCCGAGCTAATGCTGTCTCACGTGCTGTTTACGCAAACCTCTCTCTATTTGACGTAAGTGTTTAGCGGGACTTACTAACTGTCACTCGATTCTATTGGCTCTAACGGTTCAGAAAAGGTGTCAATCGCCCAAATCGACCAATGGGTTCCAAAGATATGATCCTGCGTAGTATAAACTACACCCGCTCTGGCTCCATTACGCATTACGCAGCCAGAAGGGAGAGCTTCACCACCGAGGCGACCAGGTGCTAGAGATGCTAGCTGACGATAGCGGGGCTATGATCATACCAGATGACTCTTCGTCGGATGATGAAGATCTCCTCCAGCCAGACCTGGATCCGGGCAGTAGTGACTCGGATGTTGAACTTCCACCACGGGAAAGGTATGTAATCTCTCTGTTTTTATATATTACTTATGTGTTTGGTGGAACTGCGTCACAGTGCTAGCTTAGCCAAGAAGCTACAGGAATGATTAGCCAAAATGCTAAATAGTGTTACTTGTCTTTTTGGAGTTACATTTTCTAAATGAATGGCCAGTGAATGAATATACATGTGTTTACTTATTTATTTGGTGTAATATTATTCATTTATAGTCCAATATTATCCTATAAGTATAAGCCAGTGAATTAATCTAAATGTGTTTTTCCACATTTGTTAGATGCAGCAGGACAAAGCCACACACCCAGAAGACTGTCAGGGAGCAGCTTGCTGCAGAATTGTTGGAGTTTGCTGAAGGCCCTGCTGAAGGCCCTGCTGAAGGCCCTGCTGAAGGCCCTGCATCTCCACCACCCCCTCCTCCACCACTCACATGCATGCCCGAGTATTATGGGGAAGATGCAGTCCGGGACACGAACGTTTGAGAAATTACGAACGGCTCATTTCGGAGGACACGCGCGCATCTGCTTGACGCCGGGACGACCGGCGACCCTCCCCTACAGGCGCTCGGACGCGAAGGCCCGCCCACAACTGCGTGCACGTCTGTGACCGCAGTTTTAATTCAGTGTAATATGCCAACTGAAGCAGTGTTATAGCAGAACGTTTAATACAGCATATTTCTGGTATATTCATTTTAATACGTCACCTGATGTATAAGATGTGTGTTAAATTTGAATGGACAAAGTAAACATTTTCCTCTTACTTATAGAGAGGTTTTTTATATAATCCTGAAACAATGTCCCCTTTTTAGTAAAAGTAGATTAGCGCAATAGTCTTTTCTTCCACTTTTATGTATAATCAAAAGGGTGGTTGTGTGGCTATTTGTCAGTAGGTAAGGTACAGTATAGCCTGTGATGTCTGCCTTGAGTGAAAAGATTACCCGTTAAGTATTTTTCAGAAAGTCTTGCTGCAGTTTCCAGATATCAGGGGAGGCCCATGAGTCTCTTTGTCAATCATCAATGGTCTTTGCAATTAACAGGGGAACTCCAAGAGAGATCTTCCTCAGATATATTGCAGTTAACGTCTTCTTAGTTAACAGCAGCCCTGTCTGTGCACACGGAGACCGACTCTGTCGTCCGGTGATCGAACCGCCTTCTGGAAAAGCTTCACAAGTACGTCGGTACGCAAATGCGCTTTGTGACACAAGTGACGGTACGCACCCCTGTACTACAGCAAAAGTATTCTCCATTGGGACTTCCTGCAACAACACCACGCCGTTATCAAAGATGTTCTATAGAGAAGACGATCACTACGTGACAAACGTTTTCAAAACCGTGGCTACTGAAATCAATCTTACTAACTGCTGTCTGTGCAATTTACTCCGCGCGAGTTGGCAGACTTTATTTTGCTTACTTTAACATCATTTTTCATGGTGGGGCTAAGCCATTTCTTGGTATGGGTGTAGCCTACCCCAGCCATACCCTGGCGCTGCCACTGGTGGCATGTATGGGGCGGGCCATTCTGCACATGCGTTAAATGCGTTAAATATTTTAACACAATTAATTCAAAAACTTAATTACCGCCGTTAACGCGATAATTTTGACAGCACTAATATATATATATATATATATAAGGTATTTAGTGCCTACTGTTAACATATTGTCCGTGGGAAGTCAGTCAGTGTGTGTTTTGCCTAGAAAAATACATGTTTATGATTCTGCTTTGCTACGCTTTGTGTGTGTGTGTGTGTTTTTGTTAGTGCGAGTGTGCGTATGCTTGTGTGTGAGAACACCGGCACTCGAGACACAAAAGTAGAGGAAGTGATCGTAGGACATTGTATCAGCGGTGCTCATGAAATGAATAAAGCTGAAACACTGGGCAGATCTCAAAATCAGGGTAACGACAGATCCGTATGAAGATAAACAACCTCTCCATATTTTGCCTTAGACTAATATTTACGGAAGTCACGGCGATCTCTCAAAGCTGTGATCCGAAGAGGGTTACTTCCTCTTTCCACCCATCAATAATGTCACTGTTATCACAATGCAATTCTAATCCAAGCACCTTTCCAATTGCAGCTTAATAAAATGTTTTAAAGAGGATCTATATTCCTGTCTGCAGTCCTAAGGCACGTTTCTAATTTTAAGAAAGTCTTCAATGTTCTTACCTAATTTGATATACAATCATATGATCATAATTACACAAATACTTTTGTTTTATAAAACACAGTGTATTTAAGCTCTTAAATAAACTATTTTGGCTGGGTGGCGCTCTATAGCTTAGGGCCAATAGGAGACCTCGATGCATTCTTTCCCCTCCTCCTCATTAGCATTCTGTGCAACTAGTGTGACTAGTGCACATTTGGGATCCACTAGTTAACTAGTGAACATTTTAAGCCTCACTAGTTCACTAGTGGAATTTAAACTTCTCTCACTAGTTAACTAGTAAAGGGCAAAGGGTTCACTAGTTAACGTGTAGACATTTTGAGCCCCACTAGTTAACTAGTAAGGTCAAAAGAGGCATTAACTAGTTAACTAGTGAACTTTTTGCTTTTACTAGTTAACTAGTAGTAGTAACTAGTAACTAGTTATTCTGGGTGCGACTAGTTAACTAGTGCAGACAAATGTTTGCCAGTAGTTCACTAGTTGTGATTCTTTTGTGTGACTAGTTAACATGTCAGAGATTTTGCAGCACACTAGTTAACTTGTAAGACTTTTAGGGTCACTAGTACGGTCAGAGGGCCACTAGTTCATCAAAAAGCTTACACGTTGGGACTTTGGCGTTACTAGTGCTGCTCCTGGCGTCACTAGTAAGGCATACTTGGTAACTAGTCGGACAAAAGTGCCACTAGTTGCTGAAAAAGAGCGACTAGTGACATTTTTTATTTAACTAGTAAAGCAGAGTGCCTAACTAGTTTGACCATAAATCTAACAAGTGAAATCAAAGAGCCAACTAGTGTAGGCCGCTGCCGTCTGATATCAAGGAAATTGAATAAATACTCAAATGGCTTGCCATAGCCACTAGTTGCTGAAAAAGAGCGACTAGTGAAATGTTTTATTTAACTAGTAAAGCAGAGTGCCTAACTAGTTTGACCATATATCCAACAAGTGAAATCAAAGAGCCAACTAGTGTAGGCCACTGCCGTCTGATATCAAGGAAATTGAATAAATACTCAAATGGCTTGCCATAATTACACGTTGGGACTTTGGCGTTACTAGGGCTGCTCCTGGCGTCACTAGTAACGCATACGTGGTAACTAGTCGGACAAAAGTGCCACTAGTTACTGAAAAAGAGTGACTAGTGAAATGTTTTATTTAACTAGTAAAGCAGAGTGCCTATCTAGTTCGACCATATATCTAACAAGTGAAATCAAAGAGCCAACTAGTGTAGGTCGCTGCCGTCTGATATCAAGGAAATTAAATAAATACTCAAATGGCTTGCCATAAAGCTGTTACTCCAACACACGTTGCTGGACAACAGTTTTAATGAATGTTTTAATTATATAGCACATTTATAAACGATTTTTGGTCGAGCCAAAGTGCTGTACATATAATACAAATAGCCTACAGTAGAGACACTTTACAGCAAATACAACAGCACAGATTGTTCAGAATATCAGTATGAAAAAAACGACAACCTCTATCCTTAGACCTTCTTAATACATCTTTTTAATATATGTAATTCAGGTTAAGTACATAAACAATGATATGTTTATAATAAGACATGACAGTAATCTTAACTTGCTAACGCACACTAATGCATAAAAGCAGCTCACAACTTCAAAACCATCATATTTAAATGGTCATGGCTGTAGGAGCCATAATAGGTGTTGTTGGTTTACTTTATTTATATGTATAGTGCAGGGATGGGCAACTTTGATGATGGTGGCGGCCAAATAATGTATGTACTGGCCACCAGGGGGCCGCAGATTCAATTGGAACACACAAAAACACAAATTCCACGTATTGTATGTAATTATTAACATATACTAAGTTTGACATTTTCATTGATATGTTTCTATCTTTAAGGGAACAAAACAAACATCAGTTCACAGAAATGTTATTTAATTTTTACAAGTGGCATGTTTGTATTGAACAGGTTATTTAACAGTGGAATACAACTTTTAAACTATTGGAAAGTGTGCATTAAGATTAAACAGTAACATGACATAAACATGAAGTCAGACCCCCCCCTCCTCTCAGATCTGCCCTCTCATCCACAGCAGAAAGCTGCGCTCACAGCTGCTCAGCCCAGCCGCACACCTGGGGCCTCTGGAAGCGGCGGGCGAGAATAAACCCTGCTCTAACATGACATAAACATGAACACTAACCCAGACATTAGTTGTCTAACTGGAATTTAAGAGACTTGTAGTCTGTCTCTGCTGACGCACAATAAGGGGAATGTCAACATCGATGCCAGTGCATCTAAGCTGCATCAGATGAAACAGCGTTTCGTCTGACAGTCTGTTTCTCTCTTTTGATTTGATGTGCTTCATCATGGAGAAGTTGCTCTCACATATGTATGTGCTCCCGAACATGCTGGCCTGTTTAAGCGCAAAATCTCTCAAGAGAGGGAAGCGGGTCTCGGGCAACAGTCTCCAAAACGACACTCCCCTCTCATTCCGTTTCATTTGGAAAAATAAGTCACCTTGTAGTTCGCACAGTTCCATTTGTAGTTCAGGTGGCTGGTCATTCACAACCGCTGAGATGGGGTCAGTGAAAAGCTGGATTGTGCCTCGCATGTCGTGGAAATCCTGAAAGCGATTGTTGAATTGATCCTGCAACATTTTAAGGGCTTCTCTGTAGCGGTGGATCGTCATCTCACATTCGGCCAATTCGGGGATGTCATTGCGCAGCTCTCCACATGCGGGGAAGTGTGTCAAATTCGGGGGATCTGACGCAAGGTTATCTCTGAACAGGCCGAGTTTCATCTGAAAACTATTCACATGACCAAAAAGGTCGGACACGGTCTGATCTTTGCCTTGCAACCGGACATTCAAGCAATTGAGATGTCCACTTATATCAGTGAGAAATGCCATGTCACAGAGAAAGTGTGGATCCCTCAATGTGTCACAGTACGCACTTGTATCCGCAGTAAGGCTGTTCTCCAAAAACACGGGAATTTCGAGCCGGTAACTTTTGTTACCACATCCATGACATGTGTGAAGTTCAGATTCTTTGCACAGAGGGCCTCCTGGTGTATGATGCAGTGCAGTATCGGGCAATCCACACCACTTTGACGGAGAAGTCCAGCGAAGCCAGTGCGCCTTCCTTGCATTGATGGAGCCCCATCAGTAACAACGGCAGATAGCTTGTCAAATCCACCATATTCGCTGACAACACCCTTCACTGCCTCGAAAATGTCTGATCCCTTTGTTGTGCCGTGCAGTGGTACAAGTTTTAATAGTTCCTCGTGCACATCAAATGACGCATTTATTGATCTTGCGTACACCAGTAGCTGGCTAACATCGGTAACGTCTGTACTCTCATCTAACGCTAACGAAAAGTATGAACAGTCAGACATGATTTGTTTCAGCTTTCCCTCCACATGACTTTGAATGTCAAAAATCCTGCGAGTCACTGTGCGTCGGGAGAGGGACACAGTTTCAAAATGTTTAGCCATTTTCTCACTTCCAAAGGCGTTAGCCATCTCAATCGCGCATGTTTTCACCAACTCTCCTTCTGAAAGTGGCTTCTTTGCTTTGGCAAGCTGGAGTGAGACAGCATATGATGCTTTCAGACTTGATTCTTGGACACTTGTGACCTGGGTGAAAAAGCACTGTTGTTTTTGTACTTTCCCTTTCAGGTCCGCTAGGATCGCTGCTCTGGCAGCCCCGGTGTACCTGTCATATTTGTCCTTGTGCACAGTGTTGTAGTGGCGGCTCAAGTTGCTTACTTTCATGACAGCAACGGTCTGCAAACATATTAAACATTGTGGTTTACCCCTGAATTCAGTGAAAAGATACTCGTTCTCCCACTTTTCTTGGAAAACACGATTTTCCTCAAATATCTTTCTCTTGCTCATGCTGACATCCACATAGGGCCGTGTTCATATGTTACCCGCTCTATCGAAATCAGTCGGAAGTAGCAACCAACGGCTGATTTCAAAATAAAAGTGGATTTGTGTAAAAAAACTAGTTTTTCGGGGTTCGTTACAGTTTGTTTTCATCTGATTTCAAATAAATACAGTCTTGACTTTTAGAATATTAAACTCGTTTTGCCAAATTCAAATTCATGATAAATACAACTTTGAAGCTTGTAACGGCATAATTACAAGCGGAGAACGGAATAATTTAACGTCACAGCAGGCATAACAACAGCCGGTGTTTCTTGTGAGTTTCCCCCGGGAAACAAACACAATACACACAAACACGTCACAGATTATTTCGCGGTATTTGCCTGCCGAACGAAATCACATATCAGTAATATAAGTTAAAAAAAATATATAATTTTTTTTTTTTTAATTACCTTGTTTTCTAAATTGATCCGAGGGCCGCAAATGGCGCGGTTTAACTGCACCGGGTGGATAAAAGGGGTCACAGGTGACAGGAAAGGACGAGGACACAGGAGGAAGAGCATACCAGCCCGGCATGTGCTAACCGCAACTATTGACTGTAATTAACCCTTGGTATGTAAACGCTAAATAAAACATCATTATAAACTGCACCAAAGGACCGGAAATTCATCTGTCTGCGTCTGGATCATTCTAAACCCTCCTGTGAAGTAATGGCAAAAGGATATAGGACATTGGAACATTAAAATTGCCATTATAATGGTAACACTTTCATTTACAGCACACCTGTTTCATATATGAAATGCTTTTAAGTCATAAAAACAGGAGAGAACCCTTTAGATCAGACTCTTAAATGAACAAAGCATCTGTAGTTTGAATTCTATTTTTCAGGTTTGAAAGTTCAGGATGCATGAACCCTTTATAAAGTAAATACGCTGTAAAATGTGATCCTAACTTTAGATTTGGAGCATCACTAATTCACAGTTGGCACATTCAAACAAAACAAAAGTTAAAAGGTAAGAAAATGTTTGTTGTGGAAAGCACATATTTTACAGATGTACTGTAACTGGCACCACATGTGTTCCCTCTGATCTGACATGTTTGCACAACGAAGTCTCTGGAACTTTAAGGAACACATCTGTAACAGTCCAGTCTGAATTACAGTTCCTGAAGTTATTCCAGGTGGCGCTGTAGGTAAGGCCTGGGCGGCAGGAGGATTTGTTCAGTTCTATTTCGTCCCTACTGACCGTCAGAGTATGGAGCTAATTTCCTGCCATAACTCCACAAACAAACTAAACAGGTTTTACAAATGCCTCATGATTCACTAACAAACACAATGTGGTTTGCAAATACAAAACACCATCTACAAACTGATGCATTTAGTTTTGCAAAGAAAAAACGTATCTATCAAACAAACACATAACATTTTTCTAATAAATCAAATTCAGCATAATTTTTACAAGTACACAACTTTTTTTTACAAGTACTGTACACAACTTTTGTTTACAACTACAACACTTTTTTTTACAAGTACACAACATTTTTTTACAAGTACACAACTTTTTCTTCTCACAGCGTAATATTACTGCCAAAAGTCACGTGACTCACTCACGTGACTTTTGGCAGTAATATTCCGCCGTAGATGTGCTCACACATGGGCTGTGTCTCAATCAAGCGGCAAACTCTGGGGAACAGCCGGGAAGCCAATACGGAAGTGCCACCCACTGCAGTTCATACATGGGCCGCTAGGGACTGGCTGCAGAAAGGAGCAATTTCCATAGACCCCCATGTTAAAATGCCCAACTTTACAGCAGAAAAAAACATGTTTCTACCCATGGATGCAAAAAATATTATTATCGATATAATTAGATTCCACCTTCATGATTATGAATCTGTGAGTGAATTGTTTTCTAACACGACCCTTTTATTTATATTAGGTCTTAAAGTTGTTGCATAAATTAGGGCGTGGTCACGTTGATGGACACGTACATGCCTCACTGTCAGCTAACAGCAACTTGTCCACTCTGCTAGGCTACAACCATAGAGGCTACAACGTTAGTTAGTCATAGTACTGTACTTGACCCTTTAGCTTTAGCCGTGTTTGTGGTGATTGTGCCTTTTAGGGAATATTGTTACAAATACCAGATAATTACAATGTCGTGCTGTGCGCTTGAATGTACTAACAGAACTTCCAATAAGTCTAAAATGATAATATTATACATGTTAACCCCGTTCGCAGGTGTTTGTGTGCTTGGTAGCTTAGCTTGTTACTTATTAGCCAGCTAAGGACTTACCCCTTTATGCATACATATACATTTTAGTTTATGATTCAGCCTTGGGTAAGACTTTTATAGTCTATGGCTATGACGCCCATAATGCTAAATGGGAGCAAATGTTAATAGGGGCATGGGCGCGGGAAGGGGGGTGCTGAGGGCGCTGCAGCACCCCCTAGCGGCAAGCAGGGGGTGCGGAGCTCCCCTGTCTGAATTATTATTTGACGGTTATTGCTGCTCCCGCTGTGCATAATCTGTGTAATATGTAGCCAATAAATTCCACATTGTTGGTAAAATAATATTTTGGCCTGCCCCGAATGCTGTTTCTGTAGCCCCGGACAATTCTACCTCCATAATATAATACATTAACTGTGCTTTATGTGAACCTCATCAAGACACTAGAGAGGATGACAGAACTGTAATTTCCCGTGTTCAGTGAATGCAACAGAGGCAAGACACCAGACCAATCAGAGAAGTTGCATGGATATAAAAGTGTGCTTGTGTCATTCAAGCTCTGTGTGTGTGCGGAAATAGCGCATTTAGTGTGTGTGTGTGCAGGGTTGGGAGGGTTACTTTGTAAATGTAATCAGTTACTGATTACTGAATACATGGCTCTGAAAGTAATCCGAATACAGTTACAGTTACGTGTCTTAAAAAAGTAACGTAATCAGATTACTTTTGGATTACTTTCTTTTTCCATAACAGATGGGTGTTTTGGTGAACAGGAGACACAAAAAGCAAAAGGAAACTGAACGTGTTTTTACTCGTTCTTTAAAACAGGAGAGTGTGTTCACCAGTCTGCCTTGATCTATGAATTAATGTCTGTGACTCTCACAGTATCTGCTGCCCGCAGCTGTTTTATAGAAGGAAAACCTCCTTCACTTCATGAAATCTCTGCAGCACCAGGAAGCAGCGGGAATGTTAACTCTGAGAAGACGAGCCTTTCACGCACCGCCTCACTGTGTTTACCTTCAGAATCATTAGAAAGATTAAAGAGCGGTGTGGCTGATGTGTTTGAACCACACACACCTCTACACGCACACACACAGACGCGCGATTTAAACGCAGACTTTTGTTCCTCCATGTTTCGTTGTTATTGTTTCACTGAGCGGACCCGCCCCTTTTTTTTCAAACGCTCCCTTTTTTGGTCCATCTGCGTTGGTATAAAATGAGGTGAAAATCACTACAAGTCTGGAGATCTTGAGAGCTGTACATACACGAAAGGGGAGTTAGTCGGTTCTGTAAGAGCAGCGGGACCGGCTTTACAAGATGTTGGTGAGTAATATGAGTGCAATGTGTAACGTTAATGTCAGCTAGCTAACAAGGTACACTAACGTGTTTTGTTTTAGCAACTAGTTTTCTCCTTAAGAACTTCGTGGTCTCTGTGTATGCTGTGGATAACATTAGTGTTCACAAGAACAAGATACACTCCCGTGTTTTGTTTTAGTTGCTCTTCAGATTGAAGTGGCCAGTTTTATATCGACTATACTGTATGTGTGATCTCCTTTTACATCTCGTTGTGTCATTTGAGTTTATTTGCTGTGTGTAGATTTAAGGATTTTGATTATCTTGTCAATTTGTTTGGTTATCTAGGCACAGCTGTGTGTGACTCCCTCTGGTACACTGGTATGTGTTTTCCTAATGTAGAGAGCATTGCTTAATTAATAAACTACACACTGAGTCTAGATCCTGACCAAATCCTTTTTTTTTGTTGATCAAATATTTTTCAAAAATGTATTCATACACATTTAGAAAAATACAATGTACAATCACAACCAATACAACACAAATTACAAAAAATACAGAAAAAACAAACAATAACAACAATCAGACAAAGAGGACAAAACTATGGAAAAATAAACCCTCCCACCCCCAGATCCGGACCATCCTTGTATCATTGCTCATTCAATCTATTATAGCATGCTAACAAATGGTACTTACTTTATTTTTACAGATCTGCATGGGAGACGATGGCGCGATGCAGAGCGCTGTCTGTGATTGTGCACGGGGGATGTACAAATGCAGCCACGCTGCAGCATTGGCAATATTTGCCATGTGGCAGATCAGCTCCACAGATGTTGAGTGCCAGTGGAGGAAGCCTGGCACTTCAAAAGTAGTCCAGCCGGTGTCTCAACTTTACCAACAGCGAGAGGAGACATACAACCCACTGGCCAGAGACATCGCCACTGAGGATGTAGACTGGTTCAGGTCTGCACTGAGGGGCTCACAGTGTGGCATGGCATGGCTTTTTGTCACCTGAGCCAGAGCCGTGGCCTCAACATTAGGCCAATGTCACCGTGCCGGAGCTGGTGAAGGAGCATGGGGGTCGGGGGCTTGAGGCAATTCTTGCCTCAATGCGACTGAGCAGAGACCAGCAAGCTGCCATCCAGACAGCCACCGTAGGACAGCGGACACATCCTCAGTGGCAGTTACACAGGCAGGGCAGGTTGACAGCCAGCAATTTTTGGTGCTGCGGTCGGGACTTTCATCCACTCCATGCGCGTCCCTCATGAAGAGGGTGCTTGGTGGGTACAACTTGGACGGAGTCATGGCTGTCAACAGGGGGTTGTAAATGAGGCCGAAGGGGTGAAGGCTTTTGTGGAGGCCTATCGGGTGACAGTGTTCGAGTCTGGTCTCTTTGTGAGTGAGTCAGGTGTTTTGGGAGCATCACCCGATGGACTTGTGCAGCCATCTGCCCTGCTGGAGGTGAAATGTCCACACAGCCAGAGGAACATGACCATCGCAGAGGCAGTCCAGTTACCATCCTTCTGTCTCCGTGAGGAGGGTGGGTCATATATTTTCAAGGAGAATCACCCATACTGGCACCAGGTCCAAGGGCAGCTGCAAATCACAGACCGGAGTCTCTGCTACTTTGTTGTGTGGACCACGAAGGAGGCGATCATCATCCCCATCCCCAAAGACCATGCATGGCATGGAAATCTCCTCCTCCTGGAGAACTTCTACACCCAGCATATGCTCCCTGGGTTGGCCAGTAGAGAGGAGGACATTTAAATAAACATACTCTTAACACCCTCGGACTCTGCGTTGTGTTCCGTATGTGTGATGGGGTGTTATGCAGAGGGGAGGAAAACAGGACACAGCAGATTGGGATTGTGGTGGAGATGCTGAGCAGTTATTTAATTGTTGCATGTAATTATTGCGTGCTTCTTAGTTATTCCATCTTTTGCTGTAACATGGATCTGTATGTAACTCTATATTTACTTGTTATCTACCACACTTCCTTCTACATCATACACCATCATTATACATGATGATGTATATAGGATATATATATTTGTATACATATCTGTAAATTGTATAATTTAATTTTTCGTATTTGGGATTGTTGGAAACGTCTTTTTGATCTCTCTGTCTATAAACACAAACTGAGTAAGATTGACAATAAAGTTGAAAAATATATATATTCTTTATGAAAATAGTTGACTGTTGTCAAATGAATCTAAATGAAATGTTGGACTGAACTACAACTACGCCTTTAAATCTCTACGGACTCTTTTTCAGTGGGATGGCAAGTTCCTATCTTTAAACATTTATTCGTTTTTTCTCAGAACAGATTTGATTTTCTGAAGTTAATTTAACTTTGGCGACCATGTCAGGTCATTATTACAAGGTACAATCAATTTTTTTAGGGTTGACTAAAATAATGAAAAACATTTCATTTGGATAATTTACTGACAGAGTAAGAAACTCACCTGTTCCTTTTTTATAAATTGAAACAGTTGAAACGATAGATTTTAGTAAATTTAAAAACAACCTTCTCCAAAAGCTATCAAGGAATATACCGAATACTTGTTTTAGAACTTTATTACATATTTTTATATAGTTTGAATGATCCATAATTGACAGAAGCTTGTGTTTACACTGACCTGTTACTCATATATTAATGTCTTTGTAACTTCAGTAAACCACTACCTCACAAATTTCTTTCATTCATCACGGTTCAGTAAACTAAGTGATACATGAACTAGTTTAAAAACAGCTCCATTTCTCTTTTGTCCATACACTTGGCCCTTTCTCTTTTCCATGTGGAAAATGGCAGCTGCATATTCTGCTTTTCTCATCTGGCTCCCTGTCTGCTCGTCTACAATGAGAAAATTATATGATTAATTACTAATAATCATTTAAACCTGTTATTACCAATATTTCACAAATTCTTCATGTAAACTTAAGAGCACAGCTGTATGTTGAGTATGTCAACTTTGCTTGGTTCATCTTAATGGGGGGCCGCTACATGGATGTCGGTGCAGTCCACAATCATTGTGCAGTTGAAGGCAGAATGAATGAAGGCAGAATGAATTTATTATTGACTCAGAATGAAGCACAACTTCATGTCATACAATACATTGACTTTATTTGTAATTGTGTAAAAAAAATATGAGCATTGATTAGCAAGCAGGACCTGTAGGAACAGAGCATGGTGATGGATGGAGCTGGGAAGAGGGAAGAATAAAGAAAACAGATAAACTTCATTATCGGATATTAAAAATTCAATTTCAAAACAAGTTGCCGCTCCTACAGTTTTCTAGTATGTAAAGATGATTTCACATGACCTATGCAAATGTTCACACTCAATACATGTGTGTCTCTGGGGGTGCATTGTGCCTTTGATGTATATAAATAATATACCATAACCAAATACTATTACGTACAGTGGAAATCAGGTTGCCAGAGCAGGTCAGTGTGCATGTTCCTCAGGGTCTCAGCAGTTACAGGTGAGGTAAAGAAAATAAAAGAGAAAACGGTCAGTAACAACACTTTAAAGTAACAACACTTTGAATAATTATCTCTTTTAATAATGTTCTCTCAGTAATCACTCAACTACTGTCTTTCCAACAAACAGATTGACTCACTGTCATCACAATGAAACACGTCCAGAAGAATGTCATGCAAAGCTGCCTGCCTGCCTGCCTTCCTTCGACTCTCCCTGAACTGCCTGATCTTTTAATGTTAACCATTTGTGCAGATAGCATTAAGTAGAAAAGATCGCCGATGCCAATGTGCCGTTAGCCTACCTCCCGCCCCCTTAGCACCTGGTGGAGGGGGCGATAGGCTACTCTTCAAATGTTTCACAAAATACTTACCATCATGACTACTCTTACTGTTTAACATTTTGGTTTACTTAATGTAAGGGCTAATACAAATGACAAGGCTAAGTAATGTAATGCTAACTAGCGTGCTCGCTACTAGCTAGGTAGCTTACTCCTATGTTCCATGCAAAACATGTATATTATCTGATATGTTTGGTCCAACGACTCCTGGTCCTTTCATCAGACGGGAAGCGATAGAACGAGCAAGTGGTATGATCACTTTTGTGATTCCAACCTGGTACAAAGCACACAGGCATCTTATAAAAGTGAATTTATTGGAGCAATCTCTTATATTTATTGGAGGGAATAAATCAGTTATGAGATCTTCTTCTTCTTTGCTTTAATTGCGAGTCGCAACCAGTCATTATCGCCTATGACATCACTTACGCGACCCAAAAAATGGGATTTGGGATTTGTAGTCTTTCTAGTTGCGTATTTTTCATAGTCTTATATTTCAACAGTTTTACGACAAACTGTGACTTTTTTTACATGGAAATGATTGTTTAAGATTGACAAACATCATATGTGTAATTCGTGGCACAATTCAAACGGGATCAAAAGATAACTTTTCTCTCTTCATTGACTTCAATGTATAATTTTCCGCTTCCGGGGTCCCATGGACCGGAAGTAGATGGGCGTGACTTCGCCTCTCTATTTAAAAAAAAAGACTCCTCTGAATGCGGCCCACGAATGCAGCCTACTTTTCCCCAATTAGAAGGATACATCTGATGTACACTCCGCAGCCTACCATATCCCAGGGTGCAATGCGCGCAGGGAAGAGGGAGTTTTTTTCAAATGAAATGGCTTCCGGTCTCCCCAGCAGAATGGATTTAAAAGCAGCCGCAAGTGAGGAATCACTAATAAATGTGAGTATTGGGTTTTAACTTACTTTAAATTAACTGACACGTCAAACCCAAGGGGCATTAAAACGTACATTTTCGTTAAATAATACGGATAAATATGTGACGCTAACTAGCTAGCTGGACGGACTGCACTGTTGTTTACACTTGTTTTTTTATTCAATTCAGAAGTTTATTAAAGTCATACAGACTTTAGACAGACAAGCTCTGTTATAGATAAGTTATACTTTATATTACATAAATAGACCAAAGTGAAAACATTTAGACCGGTATAGCCTACAGTGCGGTGGGATTTATAAAATGCTACCCTGACGTGTAGTGGTGTTAGCTTTATTTATTTTTCTGACATGTTCCAATGTTTTACTGTTTATTAAACTTCGGGACAAAATTACAACCTTTTTATTCAGCTCATGCTGCTTTGAGGTAGGGCTAAAAGAAAAGCCTATTTTAAATATTTCCACCAGATTTGATCATCTTTTATTGAGGTTAAAGTTTATTTAATTTATCCTAATCCCATAATAATAAAACAATCAAAAATAGACAGCAGCCTTTTGCTTGACGTTAGTTTGTGCTGTCAAAGGGATGCACGTGTGACTGTCATTTCATCCCTTTAGTTTTTAAAAAACCAGAACAGTACATCATTTTAAATGATCCATTAAGGATTGTTTGTCTGAAATGCTTAGTTACATTTTGCAATAATACTTTTGCAACCCTGTGTTTAATATGATTAATTCACTTTTTTCTTTTTCTCTTGTTTTTCTCTGTAATTAGGACAATTCTGGAGAAATTGATTGCTGGAGAAGGACCCCTAATCTGAAAAGTGCACAGCGGATCATCAGGGCCCAGGAGTTCAAAACTTGTAATTCCTATCTGATCAAATCAGATTTGGATTTTGGGGAGTTCAAAACCAAAAAACAGGATTAGGATCACTTTGATATCCGATCAGATCAGGAAATCCAATCCAAGCTTTAATCTGGATCAAATCTTCAAAACGGGTAGTTCAAACCGACAACACAGGATTGGGATCAGTTTGATCTAAACAAACTGGATTATCCTGATCCCACCAGAGGGGTGGATTTCCAGTGGATTACCAGAGCAAAATGTACTGTACAATTTATTTTTAAAATATGTTTCAATTTAAAAATTAGATGGCAACCTTTGTTAACTGAAATAATACACCATTTTTAGCCTTCATGGGAAATAACATTTATTTTTCCATTTTTTGCTCACGTTTGTGGTGGCCTATTTTGTTTTCAACCAAATGTTGATGACATACATGTTTATGCTCATAACAAAGATCGTCAATCACAAATGTCCATCCATCCATCTTCTCCCGCTTATCCGTGGTCGGGTCGCCGGGGTAGCAGTTCCAGCAGAGAGCCCCAAACTTTCTTTTCCCTGGCGACATCAACCAGCTCTGACTGGGGGATCCCAAGGCGCTCCCAGGCCAGCGAAGAGATATAATCCCTCCACCTGGTCCTAGGTCTACCCCTTGGTCTCTTCCCAGCTGGACGTGCCTGGAACACCTCCCTAGGGAGGCGCCCAGGTGGCATCCTAACTAGGTGCCCGAACCACCTCAACTGGCTCCTTTCGACACGAAGGAGGAGCGGCTCTACTCCGAGTGCCTCCCTGATGACCGAACTTCTCACCTTATCCCTAAGGGAGACACCAGCCACCCTTGCGGAGAAAACCCATCTCGGCCGCTTGTATCCGCGATCTCGTTCTTTCGGTCATGACCCATCCTTCATGACCATAGGTGAGGGTAGGAACGGAAATGGCCCAGTAGACAGTGAGCTTTGCCTTCTGGCTCAGCTCCCTTTTCGTCACAACGGTGCGGTAAAGCGACTGCAGTACCGCTCCTGCTGCTCCGATTCTCCGGCCCATCTCACGCTCCATTGTTCCCTCACTCGAGAACAAGACCCCGAGATGCTTGAACTCCTTCACTTGGGGTAAGGACTCATTCCCTACTTGGAGTGGACAGTCCATCGGTTTCCTGCTGAGAACCATGGCCTCAGATTTGGAGGTGCTGATCCTCATCCCAGCCGCTTCACACTTGGTTGCGAACCGATCCAGTGAGTGCTGAAGGTCGCAGACCGATGAAGCCATTAGAACCACATAATCTGCAAAAATCAGTGGTGCAATCCTTAGTCCACCGAACTGCAGACCCCCTCCCCCTTATTTTTCCATTTTTTGCTCACATTTGTTGTGGCCTATTTTGTTTTCAACCAAATGTTGATGACATAAATGTTTATGCTCATAAAAGTATCACAACAAAGATCGTCAATCACAAATGTAATTTAGATTAAATAAAAAATATCTTCAACAAAAAAAAAGTAATTGTGGACAATAGATGTCTCTGCAATGTGGTCTTTTGTCTTCCTTGTGTTATTTTTCATATCCACTAGATGGCGATCGGTAGGATTAAAGCACTGATATTCAGGATCTAGTCATCTTGAAAAGTCGTAATCTGGATCAGGGTGATCCTATCCTGAATTGCTTTGAACTCCAGGGACAACATTTGGCCGACTTGTCTGATCCTGGATCACAACAATTGGGATTTCAAAATCTGATCGGATCTGATTGAGATTAAAAGTTTTGAACTCCTGGGCCCTGGACAGAGCTGCCATCCGTCTGGACACCCCGTGGTGCTGGAGAAAGCAACACGGCGATCAGGAACATCCTCCACCCAGGCCTCTGCTTACTGTCGTCCTACAGACTTGTGTCTTACTTTCAGAATTTGATTTTGTATGTGTCCTTTCTTTTAATAGATATCTAACGATTATAGCTTGAGTCTGTCTGATTCCCCAAACAGCTGCTTCTATATACTTGCTGCACATATAATACAAATAAACAACTCCATAAACACACTTCTGCTGATATTTGTGTTACTGCTGATGATGTTAAATAACATGATTGATTTCCTCTGTCTCAATGAAGAAAGTTATAATAATAGAAGACATGAAGCTGCAGAGAGAGGATGGATATATTCTTACCTCTACTTTGTGATAAGATGAAAATACAATATTAAATTGTAATTGTTAAACACATTGTTTATTTCATTTACTGAGGTGCTACTGACCTGGAGTCAGTGGGACATCATCTGGGCAGGTTTAGGGGAAGAAGGAGAATATAACTGTTATAATCACAGCTATTAAGATTAGAACACTAATATCAATCAATCAATCAATCAATCAATCAATCAATCAATCAATCAATCAATCAATCAATCAATCAATCAATCTATACAACATGCTTTTGTTCCTTTAAAAAACATATTGTTTTATTAGTACAGAAAAATTAAGACTTATTTTAAATATATGAAATAATATGATTAAATTACATCAGCTATATATCATTTACTTGTTAACTTACTAATGTAACATTACTGGGGGCTAAAGGAACAGCTTCATCTTATTTACCTGGCCATGGTTCTCTTTATTTAATCTCCGACGGTGATCTCCAAAAAATGTAAAAGTAAAGTTTCTGGATCCTTTTCAGCTAATTTGCTAGCAGGCTGCTGGAGCAACGCAACCGAACAGCGCGTATCACGTGACGTAAATACGAAGCGCTCCGTGGGCTCGACCGTCTCATTTCGTAGGCCGCTCGGTCCAGCCTAGGCGGCCTCGTCGGCCGCATCCTGCGTCGACCGCGTAGGCTGCGTACCCCGAAGGATACAACCCCTGAATTGAGACACGGCCATGCTCACTCACACATGCTCCACGGCAGCAGGGGGCGCTACTGAGTCCATTGGGAAGACGGGAGGTTGAGCAGAGCATGGAACAGTCCTTGCCAGCCTTATTGCAGGTGTTTCTAGCGATCCAGCGATCTGGGTCAGTGTTATTATAAGGTGCATTTAGCGATCACAACGAAAACAGCCAAGACACATATTGAGCCCAGAAAATGTATGTTATTAAGGGCTGTAAATATTATAAGCCTATGGGTAAAATGGATAACATTGTAACTATATTTAAACTATACAGCGATTCTGCACTGCGGTCACTGAGCCGTCTCTCGAGTTAGTCTTTTCAAATCAGCTGCTCTTCATTTTCTTTCCTGCTATATTCAATGAGTGATACAAATATTTTTTACCACAAGTTCTTAATAAAACTGACACTGTTGGACTCGGCACTAGTTGACTGCTACCCGAAATAAAAGGAAGTACTTTTACTGTGTACTTTGTGAAGTCCCCTCCATAGTAGCCTACATAATGCATGTTTTTCTGCTGTCTTTGATGAATGATAAAAATAAAATGTTGCCATTAGTTCCTAATGAAATTGATACGGTTTGACTTTGTTTTAGTTAGCCTGCTACTTACAATACATTGAAGTACTTTTACTGTGTATTGTTTGAGAAATCCTCTGTCAAAGTCCCCTGCTGAGAACAAAATCAAGCCACTTCTGCTCAGTTTGATGAGGGAATTATTTTTTGTTGCGATTAGTTCTTCGTGAGACTGATCCTGTTGGACTCAGTACTAGTGAAACTACGCCCACAAGTACTATGAAGTACTTATTGTGTACTTTTCCAGTAATCCTCTGTCAGTGTCCCCTCCTGAGAACAAGAATGCATGTTTTTCTTTTAATACGCGTTAAAAAACCTTTCTTCCTGAGACTGATATCGTTGGACAGAGTATTTTAAGAGGATGGTAGACACGATATCAGCAATACTTCCAGTCAGTACTCCGGCAGCAGCATTTTACACCTTGGAAAGTCTTTAGAGTCTGGCCTGGATAGCTAGTCTATCCTTCAGCATACTGACACACTCTGTCACATGGTTGCCCTCTAATGATGCTGCTGTCTTTTAATAGAGGAACCTATTGCGGTGAGCACGTTGCACGTTGTAACTTCCGGTTGTTGTTGTTGTTGTCATCTCCGGGTATCCCGTGTGCCTGTTCTGTTGCTGATAGCTTATTAACTTAAACTTAATCGATCGTTTTAAAACTCTTGATCACGGCAACTGCCTGACGTTGTAATCACACGTTACTACAGCTTAAGCACTCACAACTCTCCTTCTCTTAGCGACTGTAACTCCACAGTTGCCTACACTCTTTTCGGGTTTGCTAACGGTAGCTACTTTAGCTTGATAGCTAGCCATGGCTCTTTCCCCACCTTCTGGTGCTATTTCCTGCTCTTCCTGTCTCATGTTTGGTTACTTCCCGGCCTCCCTTACTGGTAAGGATACATGTGTTAAATGTAGTATAGTTGTTAGGTTGGAGGCGGGAATCATAGCCATAGAAGCCCGGCTCCGCATCTTAGAAAGTAACTCAGCTAAAGTAAAGCCCATGTTAGCATGTGCGGACCGGCAAAATGTAGCTCCTCTTAGCCGTCCCCCGGCAACTCCCGAGCAGCAGGGAGACTGGGCGACTATTCAGAAGGGGCATAACGCGAAACCCGCAGGTCCCCACCAACCCGTTCACGTATCTAACAGATATTCCCCACTCAGCGAGACACCCGCTGAGAAGCCAACTCTGGTTATTGGTAGCTCTATTATGAGACACGTGAATTTAGAGACCGAAGCCTCCACAGTCACATGCATTCCGGGGGCCAGAGCGGGCGACGTTGAGGCGCATCTTAAACTGCTGGCTAAAGATAAACGTAAATACAGTAGGATTGTTATTCACGTCGGTGGTAATGATGTTCGTTTACGCCAATCAGAATGCACAAAACTTAATGTGGAGTCGGTGTGTAGTTATGCTAAAACAATGTCGGACACCGTAATCTTCTCTGGTCCCCTCCCCAATCTGATCAATGATGACATGTATAGCCGCATGTCATCATTTCAGCGCTGGTTGTCTTGGTGGTGCCCAGCAAACAATGTGGGCTTCGTAAATAATTGGACAGCCTTCTGGGGAGAACCTGGTCTGATTAAGAGAGACGGCGTTCACCCTACTTTGAAAGGTGCAGATCTCATTTCGGCAAACATTTCAGGGCTTTGTGGACGTAATCCATGACAAACTGGAGTTGAGACCAGGAGGCAGAGTCGCAGTCTTACACGCTTCTCTGCGCTCTCTCCTAGGCAGTCACCCATAGGAATCCCGAACCCAATAAAATACCCAATATTAGCGGTGTGTGTGTCTGCCCAAGGACAATTTAAGGTAAAACCTAATAGAGGTGTCATACATAATAACCTAATAAAAGTAAATGTAACAACTACTACAGTGCAACAAAACAGGAAGATTAAATGTGGTCTCTTAAACATAAGATCTCTAGCATCTAAAGCAATATTGGTAAATGATTTAATATCAGATTATAATATTGATATATGCTGTCTCACTGAAACTTGGTTGAGACATGAAGAATATGTCAGCATAAATGAGGCCACTCCACCCAGCCATGTCAACACTCATATTGCTCGAGGCACGGGCCGAGGAGGTGGAGTTGCAGCAATCTTTGACTCAAGTTTACTTATCAATACTAAACCAAAATGTAATTATACCTCTTTTGAAAGCCTCGTTTTTAGTCTTACGCATCCGACCTGGAAAACTTTGCAGCCAATCTTATTTGTTACAGTGTATCGTGCACCAGGTCCTTATTCAGAATTCTTATCAGAATTCTCTGAGTTTTTATCAACTTTGGTTCTTAAAACAGACAAAGTAATTATCGTAGGTGACTTTAATATTCATGTTGACGATGATAAAAATAGCCTTACTGTTGCATTTAACTCTATATTAGATTCTGTTGGTTTCTGTCAGAGTGTAAATAAACCAACCCACTGTTATAATCACACTCTCGACCTTGTTCTGACTTATGGTATTGAAATTGAGCAACTATTAGTCGAACCGCATAATCCTGCTTTATCCGACCATTTCTTAGTAACTTTTGAAGTACTGTTACTAGACTACAAAGCATTAGTCAAAAGCTCTTGCAGCAGAAACCTATCTGTTAGTGCTATAGCCACATTTAAGGAAGAGATTCAACCAATACTTAACTCGATAGCATGTCTGCATGTAGGGGAGGAAACTTATACAAAATGTACACCACCCCAAATTGATCATGTTGTTGATAGTGCTATAGATGCGCTGCGAATACAATTAGACTCTGTTGCTCCTTTGAAAAAGAAGAAAATAAAACAACATAGATTAGCTCCATGGCATAATGCCGAAACCCGCAAAATAAAGCAAAAGTCTAGACAACTTGAAAGGATATGGCGTTCCACTAAACTTGAAGAATCTCGTTTAATTTGGCATATTACTCTCAATGAATATAAGAAAGCACTGCGTAAAGCGAGAGCAGCCTACTACTCTTCATTAATAGATGAGAATAAGAATAATGCAAGATTTCTTTTCAGCACTGTAGCCAGGCTGACAGAGAGCCACAGCTCCATTGAGCCTTCTATTCCCTTAGCACTCAGTAGTAATGATTTTATGTGCTTTTTTAACGATAAAATTGTTACTCTTAGAAACAAAATTAATGACCTCTTGCCTTCGACCAGTAAAGTGTTATCAACAGCTCCCGGAATCGTAAGTTCTAATATTACACTAGATAGTAAACTAGAATGCTTTTCAGCCATTAACCTTGAACAATTACATTCAATGATTCTCTCTTCTAAACCATCAACGTGCATGTTAGACCCAATTCCAACTAAGCTGTTGAAGGAAGTTTTTCCATTAATTAGCACTTCTTTATTAAATATTATGAATATGTCTTTATTATCAGGCTATGTTCCACAATCATTCAAAGTAGCAGTGATAAAACCGCTTCTTAAAAAGCACAACCTCGATCCAGAGGTTTTAGCCAACTATAGACCTATTTCTAATCTTCCGTTCCTCTCAAAAATTCTTGAGAAAGCGGTCGCAAAACAGTTGTGTGATTACTTGAAAAACAATGATTTATTTGAAGATTTTCAGTCTGGCTTTAGAACACATCATAGCACAGAGACAGCTCTGGTTAAAGTCACAAATGATATTCTAATAGCCTCAGACAAGGGACTTGTCTCTATTCTTGTTTTGCTCGATCTTAGTGCTGCATTTGATACTATCGACCATGATATCCTATTGCAAAGACTAGAGCACTTAGTTGGCATACAGGGAACTGCTTTAGGCTGGTTTAGGTCCTATCTATCTGAACGCTCTCAGTTTGTACGTGTTAACAATGAATCTTCCACGCAAACCAAAGTTAGCCATGGAGTGCCACAGGGCTCAGTGCTCGGACCTATTTTGTTCACATTATATATGCTTCCGTTAGGCAATATTATAAGGAATCATTCTGTAAACTTTCATTGTTATGCGGCTGATACTCAACTATATTTATCAATCAAGCCTGATGAAATTAATCATCTAAATAAAATTCAAGACTGCCTTAAGGACTTAAAAACGTGGATGACCTTAAACTTTTTGATGTTAAACACGACCAAAACTGAAGTTATTGTACTTGGCCCGAAGAATCTACGAAACAAATTATCTAAAGACATACTAACTATGGATGGCATTAATTTGGCCTCCAGTGAGACTGTAAGGAATCTTGGTGTTATATTTGATCAGGATTTATCCTTTAACGCCCACATTAAATCAATTTCAAGGACCGCCTACTTCCATCTACGTAACATTGCAAAAATCATTGATATCTTGCCTCAAAACGATGCAGAGAAACTAGTCCATGCATTTGTTACTTCTAGGCTGGATTATTGTAACTCTTTATTATCAGGGAGTACTAAGAAGTCAATCAAGTCGCTTCAGCTGATTCAAAATGCTGCGGCTCGTGTACTAACCAGAGTTAGGAAAAGGGACCACATTACTCCTGTTCTGGCTGCCTTACACTGGCTCCCTATAGAACACAGGATAGAATTTAAAATTCTTCTTCTCGCCTACAAAGCCCTTAATGGGCAGGCGCCATCTTACCTTAAAGAACTCATTATACCCTACTGTCCTACTAGGGCATTGCGTTCCAAGAATGCAGGGTTGTTGGTTGTTCCTAGAATCTTTAAAAGTACAATGGGAGCCAGAGCCTTTTCTTATCAAGCTCCACATTTGTGGAATCAGCTTCCAGTTTGTGTTCGGGCGGTAGACACCCTATCCGTTTTTAAAAGTGCGCTTAAGACCTTCCTTTTTGATAAAGCTTATAGTTAGGGCTGATTAGATTCAGCTCCTAGTTTTGCTGATATAGGCTTAGTTTGTCGGGGGACATCTTACTTCTTCCTTCTCTCTGTCTATACCCGTGTACACTCATGTTCCGATTAACCCAGCTTCCCCAAATGTCTTTCTTTTTGGTGTCTATATACGCTGGGATCCGGAGTCATGGATGATCCTGCGGTCCTGTGTCCTGGATCGCGAGCGCTGGATCTTGAGTCGTGGCTGTGGTCCTGGATTATAGATCCTGGATGGATATCCTCGTGGATTCATCTTCCTATTATACACACATGCATTTCCAAACATTTGGACTACCTATGTTGCAAATGTATTATCTTTTCAATTTACACACGGCATCTATTGCACGTCTGTCCGTCCTGGGAGAGGGATCCCTCCTCTGTTGCTCTCCCTGAGGTTTCTCCCATTTTTCCCTTTAAACTGGGTTTTCTTTGGAAGTTTTTCCTTGTACGATGTGAGGGTCTAAGGACAGAGGGTGTCGTATTGTCATACTGATATTCTGTACACACTGTGAAGACCACTGAGACAAATGTAACATTTGTGATATTGGGCTATATAAATAAACATTGATTGATTGATTGATTGATTGATTGATTGATTGATTGATTGATTGATTGATTGATAATATATAATTATTCCTCTGCCGCTAGTTAGTTCGTCACAGATTCTTCAGTCTCATCAGCCTCATCCTTCCATCAGTCCCAGTCAACGCCCCTCCAGCACACTTCCAGTGTCTGACTCCATATGATTGTCCAGATGCTGTAAGGGTGATGCCCCATGATCACAACATGACCCCTCTAGAGTCTGAGTGCCAAGGACTTCATATTATGTCTGCATTCATGTTACATCACCCATTATAACAGTTTTATTTCCCTTTTTCTCTTCTCTTAACTGAATAGTCCTGTCTTTAAGTATAACCCAATGTAAAGTCCTTTTCCTGCACCATTTGAAGGCTTCCAAACAGACATTTTTACTGTATGTGTTTGGAGAAATGACACAATCAATGGCCCAGAATTGTACTTTATAAACTATGAATCTTGTGGTGCTTGAAGAAATACACACTGGCTAAGCCGGCCAGGTTATATATATATATATATATATATATATGCCTTTTTTGGAGCCCTATTTTGCAATGTTTATTAAAATGTCACTAGTTATTTAAACAAACCACTATCTGAGGATAATAAGCAACCATAAAACACCCTTTATCTTGAGAGCCATTGAAGCCCATGAAGAATTTTTCTTTCCACAAATATTTTCAACTGCTGTATTAATAAAGTTGCCACGTGTTTTCAAATTCAAGTTAAGGCACTATCTGTGCAGAACATTACAAATATTCTTCATTTGCAGTATTTATATAAGTGTTCAGAAAGACTGCATCAATCATATGCTATATATATCTATATAATATCAATATTGTTATTGACTTCAACCAAAGTCAATTTAAATAGCGGGCAAAAATTGGTTAATTGCCATGGATGTGGTGTTTGATATAGTTTACGTTCAACTATTTTAGGCAGAAAAACGTATATAGACGAAATCTTTTTTAATAATTTACTATAATTTAGAAAGGAATTTTGTGAGAAATAATTTGAAAAGTAAACTTTTTTTTCATTTTATATTTAAATTTGAAATGTTTGCACCGTTTGCACACAACATTATTAATTTATACATTTTTATAATTTTTTTAAATTATGAATCCATTTATTTTATTGTATTTCCTTGAGGCTGGGGAAGATATCCAGCATGTGGTTGAACATGTAAAACAAGTAAGTATATGTACAACATGGAAAAGTAAATAAAATAAGTTTAATAGGAAGAGGTGGATTTATTTTCTCTCACCTTGTAATTACACAATCAAACAATCTATCATTTAGCTCTGATCTTCACAAAAACATTTTGTTGAATTGGACACATTTTTCCAAGCTCTATTGACTGTCATGCAATGACTGGGACTGATGGAATAATCTGTGAGGAATGAACTAGGAGCAGAGAAATAATCATATATTAAAAGACAGCAGCATCATAAGAGGCCAACAAGAGTCACAGGGGTGTGTCAGTGTGCTGAAGGATAGACCAGCTATCCAGGCCAGACTCTATAGACTTTCCAAGGAGTAACAATGCTGCTGCTGGAGTACTGACTGGAAGTATTGCTGATATCATGTCTACCATCAGGGGCGGCGGTTACTGTAGGCTAGGGAAGACTAAGCCTTCCCAAATATTTCTGTCACTGCATCCTGGTAAAATAAAAATATAATGTATTATGTTTGTGTCTTTGACATTAGCGCTGCTATGCAGCCTACTACGAAGCCAGTTCAACATATCCTGGATATGTTTGAGTTATCTTAACTAGCGGTGGGTATCGTTAGGATTTTATCGATACAATTTGGTGGTCAAAATTATAGACATGAATGCAAGATGTGAAAATGAAACAGTCATTTTATTGTAATTTGCTTCCAGAAATAACTGTATAACTTATACATTAGCTTCTCAGAAGCAGACAAAAATAAATAAAATAACTTAAAGGGGCCTGGCTCGCCCTATCATGCTTTTGGGGGTTTTCCCTCAGACAGAGGATGAAAAGAGGCATTTCTTAACATTTGTAAATCAGTTACATCTTCATCCAGACATTTCAAACTGACAACCTAGCTCGACAAGAGATCCTTAAAACATTGTCCTACAGTGACATGATGCAAAACTGTGATATGAAGAAATTGGTAAAAAGGCTAAGTTGGCAAAAAGATAAAGGCGAGTATGTATATTATTCTGGATTGTACTTTTAACCAGTTTAGCCCTGAGCCTGTTTTTCAGGTCTCAGGCTCGAAAATGACATTCCCAGAACAAATGACCATATTTTCCCTTCTAAAAGGGTTAAATTAATAATCTTTTTTCTCAAAGTAATGATAAACCTGTGGGTTGGATGTAGAAAAGTCAGAATCAATATAGATGTTTTTTATTTTAAAGAAAATTCAGATTGAACATAGTAAACAACTGTAAATTATAGTGTCCGTCCAAAGATTCTTTTTTACTTACAGTGACAACTAACCTTGGATGATGGTAAGGTAGACTAAAAGCTTTTGGAATCCAAAGTAAAACATATAATAAGTACCCTGTATCAAGATTGATGCTAAACAAGTTACATTTGACCTTTTTAGAGAGGTTTAGCAAAAACAACTCCACCTCTGAGGTGATTTGGGTGGAAATGGGGTTTTTACCGTATCTCTGGAACCCATTGGTCGATTTTGGTGATTGACATTTCTTTCTGACCGTTATAGCCAATAGAATCGAAGGGGAATCTCCCCACTCACACACATGGTAAAACAAAAACGTGGGGGCTTTGCGCATGCAGGTTTGCAGAGTGAAGCTATCTCTAGCTCTGACATCTGGAAACGGAAAAGCAGGTTTATTGCTTATGGATTTTCAGTAATCATTTTGAAGGGACACAGACACATTGGATTAACCTACACTCTTAAAAATGTTGGGTTGTTTTGTCAACCCAACCACTAGGTTGAGCCTGTTGGTTAATTTAATTGGGTTCATTTGATGGAAATGGGTATTCTGAGAACCCAATTCGCTAGGTTATTTCTGTTGGGTACGGAGTTATTAGCTGTTGGGTTGCAATTTCTATGAAGTTGTGTTGGTTTGTTTTGGAATACCCAACACATTGGGTTGACGTGCGGGCATGCGCATGCGCATTGCACAACCCGCGAAACCAAGCACCTCCCACTACTCTCCCGCTCCAACACGACAGTTTTGGTCGGACGGTCCCACTGAAGTGAAGAGAGGAGACTCAAAGCAAGGTTTGTTACATGCATTACATATACATTGTTTTACCATGTAGTCGACTTGATATTATTATATAAAGCGTCATATTGTTGTTAAGATGTAAGTTCGTGGAGCACTATTGTGTACATTGCATCAAAGTAACAAGCTAACACGTTAGCTGGCTAGCTATGTAGCAAACACACTATGTTGTTGTTACTCGAAATGACCCGAGAAATGTGTCATGTATTGTAGCTAGAAGGACAACGTTAGTTATCTCGTCAATTTGGCTTTTAATGCAATATCACACAAGTGAGTGTTATGGAGAGGAAAGCGCGGTGGTGAATCAGCTAGCCTCTGCATGCTAGCAGGCCTCACCTAGCTAGCTCACCAGGCTTTCCACAGCACCCGTTTAACCACCGACTAAAACTTTGGTAACGTTAACGTTAGGCCTAACCGTTATGTTAAAACAGTGAAAAGACGTTTGGACTACTGAATCTTATTTCATGTTATTGTATGTTTTTTTCTTAATGGACTCTGTTTGTGTTGATGTTTCAGGTTGATACGAACAATAGATGGACGATTTTGTGACCTCAAAGTTGATTGAGTGGCAGCTTCCAGGGCTGATAGAAAGGTTCAGAGGTAAGCTAATTTATAAGTCATCTCCATGCCTTCATTTTATGGGTACTGTGTTATGCAGGGTTCGTACGGGTGCTTGAAATCCTTGAAAATGCTTGATTTGACGTGGTGTTTTCAAGGTTGGGAAAGTGCTTGAAATTGAGATGAAGTGCTTGAAAATGTAAATGCTTTACTTTAACAATAAATTGCTGTCTGACTGAATAGTTCGCTTTTTAGATTAAAAGAAAAGAATTGCTTCGCTTCTACATAAAACAGCTCCGCTGCACCTTCCCGCGCTATGCGCGCGACCTGCAAGTGTTTGTGTTACGTGTGACCTGGGCATTCTGATGAGAGTGATAGATAACTGTGTGACAGGAGGTTGCCGTTTCAACGAGCGTTGGCTAGCAGAAGACAAAGCCATGGCTAAGACGAGGGTCAAGCCCACGAGTAGCCTCCTGCAAAGTTTGTAAACATAACTATGCGAGACTCTGCGCTGACGAGACACATGAAAGGTACGCCGTAGTAGAGCATTTTAGATTAGGCTAACGTTGCATGTTACGTTTGTTTAAGCTAACGTTTGCTAGCTGAATAGCGAACTCGATTGAGGGATAATAATAATTGCAGGGGACAAACGAGCCGGTTTTTGTTTTTTTTTGGGGAGGGATCTAGATCGGCTTGAAGGCACATTATGCAATGTGCACATTATCCCGCTTATTACACGGCCACATTCTCAACAAAGTAACGACATGACTCCCAATAATAATTGAAATGCTTTTATGGATTTAGAAAATGATTTTATTGATTTAAAAAATGGTTTTATGTATTGATTTAAATTTAAATTCCGCTAAGAAATGTAGTCCGTTGTTACTGTTGGAACGAACGTAGCAACGGCAGGAACTGCTTTGATAGTGTTTTTGAGGAGCTTTTTGATTACAGATTTGAAAACATCGTTGCTTGCTTTAAAAGTAGCACAATTCATTATGTCAAACCTTGGAAAGTATCTAGATATCCCTGCCCTAATGCCAAAGGAACTGCACACTGAATATGTATATGAAAGCAGACTGCTCGGTGTTCGGTGTTGCTGTGCCGCTGTCAGATATGTTCCCCTGATCTCCGCGTCACCGAGTTTATTTGCCTTTTTGTCTGTATTCTTTCAGGATATCCGTGCTGTTCTTTCTGCCGTGCCTGAGGGCAGGTCTATAGTGGAGAGCCTGGACACAGACCAACTGATCACAGGAAAGGAAAGAAAGGCCATGGTGCGGATTTTGGTGTCTCACCTCATTGAAAAATGTGGAGAAACGTGAGTACAAATTTACAGAAGGAGGATTTCGTTTTTAGATTAGTGTCCGTCCTGACTTTGAAAGGTCATGACTTCGATCCCCGGCCAAGTCATACCAAATACTGTTCAAAATGGTAACCGATGCCTCCCTGCTTGGCTTTCAGTATCAAGGGTAGGATTAGGGATAAGTCCCTGTGACATATTGGCGTTAGACCTATGTCCTAAGATTGTAAGTGTACATCAAGCTGTCTGACGCAACATACACAGGAGATGGGCTCCTGGCCTAAGACCACAATGTTCTCAAATACTATTACTTGTCTTTTTGACATTTAGAGTGTTTTTACAGTATGACGACTGTTTTATTGTCTAATGATTGTATCTGTACATGTTGGCCATTTTCAGACCTACCGCGGTGATGAAAATTGCCCTGGCTTCCGCCTTGATTCATGCATTCCCCTGCTTAAACGATGACAGTGGCAGTGGTTTTGTGAGTACTTTTTGTGAAGTAAAACTAAATACTATCTAAAAAAAGATTGATTCTTTTTTAAATTGAATGTATATGCACAGGGTCAAGTAGACATGTTATGCTCATGGGTTTATATGGGGATTATTTTAATATCTTGTCAGGGAACATGGTATGCCAAGGGGCGATCCCACCACCCAGCAACCGGGTTCCTAGAAGAAAGACTCCGTAATATCAGGAAGCAGTTGAGGAGGAGCTCGCACGGGCGCAGGCCACAGAGGGAACAAGACACTGTGCCCAGCAGGATAGTCATACCAGGTAATGCAATGTCTGTCCCAGATTTGCCTCTGGTTTAGAGTGGTATTTGTAATCTGACAGACAGCTCTGCAACAAAGTATTCTCTATGGCGTCATATTTGTTACGCAGCCTGTAATGCTGCATCTTAAAGTGCCAGTGAAGTGCATTTTTTTGCGCCAAAATGAAATGGCAGTTTCATTCCTTACATATCATTGTGCCTGTTCATGGCTAAAATAATTTTAATTATTGATTAATTAATTATGAAAAATTAAAAAAAATAATAATAATAACGGCCGTCTGAGCCTACCGGAAGTTGCAGACGATAGCGGCGGTGACGTCACAAGATGGGCCCAGTTGTGATTGTAAACATGGCGGAGACTTTGGAAAGTGATACAAGTGTGAGAGAAATGATTGATTTTGACAGTTTTTCTCGATTTAATTCCATTTCCTGCCTTTCTACAAATATATTAGGGACTATAGTGTTAACAAATCCAAGAAAAATGTGTAATGTACATAATGAGTGTGCACACTTATCTAGTATCCTATCCATGTGAACCTGTTTTATTTGTGATGACCTCATACCCTCACCCGGGAAGATGTTTTTCTTTAAATTGAAGTTAAAGGCATCAATCTGGTGCACTTTGAGGGCAACATTAAGAGATTTATGGATACAGCTCTCAACACTCATATCAAACATATTTCAATAATCAAAAAACATTGGAAGGATTTCTTAACCTATTTTACACAACTAACATAGATGGAAATATTTGTTTACATAGATGACCAAACCAACTGAGATAACTTAGGCTACAGTTTACAATCTAATCACTCAGAGTCCTTTACCTCCCTGAGCTGACATTATCTCTCTCAGTCCAACAGGAGAGGACTCTCCCTCTTGAAACAGCTAATCTCCGTTAGCTCCGAGCTAGCACTAGATGCTAACAACAACCCTGTAACTCTCTCAGTCTCTCTTTCTCTCTCTCTCTCGAATCGACCAGTGGCCTTTATTTGTCATGAACAATCAACGAATCTACGAAACAATGACACCAGCCAGACTCACCTTCATCTTTTGGGAACAGAAACATCGCCACTTCGGCAGACTTGACATTACTACAGCCAGCGGCAATGCATCGCTTCCCGTGTGTTTTTCCTCCCTTTTTCTTCACTGTCGCCTCCATTGTCAGGTTTTCTCGATTGGCAATCACTTCCAGTCGACTCCGACACACTTTCCAGTAAAATACTCGCTCAAAAACTTTGATAAATTAGACTTTGAAACAGAGAAACAATACACTGTGATGAATGTAAACACTTCGGAGGCGACCATCTTGTGACGTCACGCAGTAGCTCGCAAGCCACGCCCACAAAGGCGGAGGTCAACTGCGGATTTCACGGCAGCAAATTCAAAACTCATCAAATTAGTTGCTATTCCAACATCTTTTGATATGGGTTTCAATGGACAATTTTGGTCATTACTATATGTATTAGCATAACAGATCATGCACAGGCGCACACTTCACGGGGTCTTTAAATCTCAGTGCAGAATTCTGCTCTGGCTTTAGAGCTGTTATTCCATTAATTTTGTTTTTCTGTGAAACTGCCTCAATTGCTGCATCAATGTTGTCTCAGAGGATTTCGCAACTTTTATATACCAGGAAGTTGGCACACGTAGGCATCACTTCAAACCTATAGAACCCTGTCATATCAGTGACATAAGAAAATAGTGTATAGCACATTGAGAGATCACCGGGGTCGCATGGCCTGGTGTAATATTTATATTTGACAACAATGTGATCTTTTGTATTTTACAGCAGCCACCATATCCGAAGAGCGAGCTGTGCAGTTTGCAGAATGGTTGAAGAATTACTCGCAGCCCCTCGCCCAGGTGGAGGCATATATGCGGGACAGCTGCCAGTACAGGGCAGGATGGATACGGGCCGAGCACTCGAAGTCCTGGCCATGTTCCCTCGTCTTACTACTCCAGGCATGGTATGTCAAAACTCAAATATATGTATAGTAGCCTGGCGCCTGTTTGCTAGAGCAGTTTGGTAAATAGAAGCCAGGCTCTCCTCCAGGAGGAGACGCGTTTAGCCATTTTGTGAGAATGGAAACTACTCATTGCTTATTGGAGAATTAGGACAGAGCGACACAAAATGGAATATATTGCTTCTTTTGAAAGAAAATCACCTGGACCATGTTTTTGGGGACCTGAGGAATAACTATACCTTTCAGGACAGGAACCCCTTTTGGCGTTCCTGTTGCTATGTACAGTATAGCAACATACATTTTTTGTAATTTTTGAATAAATATTTGAAGTTTTTCAGAAAACTTAGGTCAGGATTTAGAAGGCATTTTTAGAATCGGCCTCAGGTGTAAATGAGTTATTCCAATAGTATACACAGGACATGCTGTATAAAGCCCACTTCTTTTCAGAAGTAATAGAGTTGGTGCATATAATTCTTGTGCACATACAGTAGCGTGTGCACATTCTGTTATGCATTGTCACTACTCGTGAGTTTGGATTCCTACAGGCTAAATCTTGGTCATGCTTTTATTAACCTTGCTTCTTTAAGTATTGGAGCTTAGCCATCATAGGTCTTGTCAACTTGCCAGAATTATGTCAATATCTTTATTTGTCCTGTATTTAAAACGTCATCACTTTATGGTCAGGAAAATGTACTATTTTACTATGCACTAGGAATAGTGAGTGTATTGTCATATTGTCTAAATGACCATGTTTCTCAATTTGTCTCCATCTTTTAGATTGCACAACATTTTTCGATCCTCTTCGCAGAGCCTGCACCTAAACTCTTCGAAACGTGGGTTCCTCTTTACGCTGACAAGATCATTCGTCTGGCGAAACGCGAAGGGAAACTCGCATTGCCAGAGGAACAGATCAATCTGGGTAAGATAGTTATTTTATAACAAACTTAGCAAATGTAAAGAATACCTTACTAATAATAATAAGGAGTTTGTTTTTATATCATGCTTTTCTGGATACTCAAATGCACTATACATAAGAACTTAACTAACAAAACACTCACAAGAAAGACATTTTTTTTGGTGATTTGATTGATGTGGACCTTTATTTTATTGTATTATACGACTATTCAAGTCTATATTGACACCCATAATTGTCCTCCTACAGATGCCAGGGGAGAAGTAGCCCTGATGCTGCTGCCTGTCATGCTCCCTCCGCCTGTTTATAAACAGGGCAGAACATTGGTCCGCGCCAGTGTGGAAGAATCAAAGAGATTCTTCATTGATGTTAAGCCTGTAAGTTATTTACCTTTGAACAGAAATTCAAATATAAATTCATAGTGAAATGACTCCAATTGTTCTTTTACACTGTTGGAAAGCCTGATTCCTCTTTACAACGAGGTGCAACTTGTAAAGATTGTATTCGTGGAATGAGTGACACAGCTTAACGTTTGTCAGAATACTCATTTCATGAAGCACTATTCTTACAAGTTGTAACTCGGTGTAAGTTGTTACTCCATATCGACGTGGGATGTATAAACCACAGACCACACATAAGTAGACTGGCCACGCACCCAGAATAAATTGTTTAAGACCACGCCATTGAATTTAGGGCTGTCACGCTTCTTTCTTAAATCAGCTGATGGGGTGGGAGGGGGTTGAAAGAGCTTCAGTAGAGAGCTGATGACAATTTCTCTGCACCGGTAGAAATACTTATCTTTTTTCTTTTCTTTCTCATCATAGGTCGGAACTAACATGGTGGAGTATTTGGAGCAAGCCAAATCGTCCAGGTCGTGCCCGTTCGTGCTACTGCTTCAGGATGGGATGCTGTGCTCTCAAGCCTTTGTTGTGATCTCAGGCAAGGCTATTGAGACTGAGACGGCTCTCGCAGCTGTGGATACCTGTTTCAAGAGTTTTTATGTCTTTGACATAAACTATACAAATCAGTGTTTGCCTACTTGGCAATGTTTCCAGAATGTTGTTTATGAACTCGAGGGAACTGTTTCCCCAGCAGTGAAGTTCCTGAAAACGCAAATACATGCTTGCAAGTAGACTGGCCTGCATCCCCCCCACCCATCTCTTCCTTTCTCTCTCCTCTCCCTCTTGTTCCACATCTCTACATTGTATCAATAACCCTTGTGTGAGGAACTGGGAATTTTATTTTTTGATGTGTTTTGATTCTGTGATTTTAATTTTAATAAATCATTATTGTTACATTGGTGTGAGAATATATTTGATCAAGAAAACAACCGAAGGATCAGAGGTGAGTAAATGCCAACAAGATGTATCACACAATTGTGATAATGTGATAATTTAGTTAAATTAATGACTATCAGTTGTGCCAATGAAATGTCAATTATAAAAGGGAACAACCCATTATAATTAGTAATAATTCATAACTAAACCCAGCAGTGTAGTCAATGTGAACCCTTCATTGGGTTATATAACCAACCCAATGTGTTGGGTAATATTATATAACCCAACAAATTGGGTTGGTAATATAACTTGTATAACCAACCCAATTTGTTGGGTTAAATAACCAACCCAATTTGTTGGGTTAAATTAACCTAGCGTGTGTTCTGTCCAATATTTAACCAGCGCTGGGTTGGGAAACTACCCAGATTGGGTTGTTTTTAACCCAGTCGTTTTAAGAGTGTATGGATTAACTTCAGCAGCGTTTTTATCATTTTAATGCCATTGAAGACCACTTTTGACCAGACTACGACACAGGTGAGCCATGTTAGCGTTTGTAGCTACCTAGCGCCATATGTGTTGATGTCTGTTCTTGTTATTATCTCCGAGAGTTCGTATAATTGAGTGATAATGAGGGTACCCCTCGATTCTGTGTCACCTCACGATGTGAAACGATGGGTTGGATGTACAGCAAAGATAAATAATAAGGTTTTGTGAGTGAATTTCGGTGTAGTCATCTGTTAGCATTTTTCGCTCGTTGCTAATTCAGAGGCTCAGCGTTAGCATTGTGGGGTTCTTTTTGAAAAAAAAATTAAAATGATCATTTAGATGAGTTTCTTCCCGTTATATGGATATAAAACATTCATAGTTTATTAAATGAACATGCCCTCAGACACTGTTTCCTGCAAGATGTTGCGGGAGTGCCCCGGTACTGGGGTCTCTCGGGCTTAACAGGTTAAATCATCACAAAATAAATGATGTGCTGAACTGAAACATGTCAAAATGTGTCCGAAGGTTTAAACGTAGAACAAAGTATTTGAGCTTAAAATATGTAAATTCCTAGTAAACGACCAACAATTGCTGAACCATACATTGAAACGTTGACTTTTAACAACATTTAAATGCAGTTTTCCAATTCACAATGACATCTGTACGTTTAACTGGTTTATAAAGCATTCAATGAAAGGCTACATTATTATAGGTGTAGGAGCTCACATGAATACACTGGCAGTGTTAATAAACTAAAAAAAGACAAGGCAACCCTGCAAGACTTCACTCAGGTAAACAAAACATATTACCCGTGCACAGCAGCTGACCTGCCTGCGAGCCTTCGGCGCGGCTGAAGCCCGCTAGCACTATTAGCACTAGCAGTATCGCTAGCAGCCACATTGTTGAGGCTATCAAATACGTTGCACCGTTTTAGATTCAATGAGTGTCTCGTTTGCAAATGCTTCATTAAGTTGCTTGTGTTACCCCCTTTACAAGCAACTAATTGAGTACATAGATTGCACCTTGCTCTATCGCCACTACATTTTTTAAAGTGCACCCAGAAATTCGATCGCTTCGCTCTGTCCGCCATGCCTGCGGGAGTCTCACAACAATAATAAGAGCGCTGTTGAGAGAGATGACGAGTGGCATTTACAGTGGCCAATAAGAGGGGTCTCAAACCGGATACATCACACGGGATGAGGGTTCCTAACCAACCAGAATGGTTTAAAGTTAAACTAAGGAAGTAGACGTAACACATATACCGATAGCAGCACCGTTCAACCCAGTCTCACAGCATTTCGTGTTCACCAACACGATTTTTAATCTATTGATTCGTGTTCACCATCACGATTTGCCCCTTTTTTTCGTGTTGCACAGCACGATTTTAAAAGCAATGTATTTCTACTGGTAACGTGTTTCGTGCCTGCAGGCTGCAGCACGTCTTTTTCTCCGGTCGGGTCGTGGAAGACCGGAAGCTGTGTGGTTCATAAAAACATGTTCTTACTCAATATCAAGCCACAGTTATTGCTTTTATTTTAAATCGTATAATTTCGGACTTTTGTTGTCGTCTGTGAGGAAAATAAATGGGGCTCAGAGCCTCAGGATACTGAAATCTGTATTTTTTAAATCTTTTTTTCCTTCTAATTTGTTATTCTTTTCAAAATAACACACTGTTATTTACTCACCAATAACACACAATTATCCTTGCTTTTATTTATTGGTTTGATTCCATAATCTTGGGCTTTTTTGGCGTCCGTCAGGAACTGAATTTCAAAATAAATATAACCGGAAACAGACGTAGGCATTTCGAGTGATTACCCAAGATCCTCAGCTATGGTTTTAAGCTCTCTGATTGGATGTGTTAGCCGCAATGCATGCTGGGAGTTGGTGTTTATATTATATGAAATCCGGAAAACATTTTAAAAGTATAAAATAATACTTAATTCCGAGTGCTCTTGCTTTTCTCTTTGAAAGTCATCACATAACGGCATTGTAATACACGGTTCGGCTGCATTACATATTACAGATCTGCCGTAGTTCTTTATTTAGAGAGCCCTGATGAGAAGACCTTTGGAAAAACTGGAAGAAATGGCGCCGAAACTGAATACTTGACGTGGATCATAAATATATCAACAATTAAACAACATCTTCAATTTCTCTTCACACAATACGTCTCCTTGCAGTATCAACACTAATTCGGCTGACTTTTACATTTGATCTAATTCATAGATAGGTTATATTTACACCATAACGGTGCACAGCTGATAGAAAAGGACTGTAGTTTTTAAAGATATTACTGATTTTCTTTGAATGTAAATACTGAGTCTGAAATAGTATAGCAATATGCTGTAAAATGATGTGAAAGCATGCATAAAACTATACATCTTCAGATGTTGTACATACACACTAATAATACAAAGTTGTTATGGCTGTGTGTACCTTGTGTGCACCTCCTAGTGGTTAAAGCACGTTATTGAATTATTGTTTTTATGTGTTATATTTGATTAAAAAAATATTAAGAGTACATACTTTCATAGGGGGAAAGTATAAATATAGAATATAAAAAATCAAGAAGATACTATAAGTGATCTCTACAATAAAACAGTTTAGTGCAGGATGTACAAAGATATTAATAGGAGGAGGTGCAAAACAGAAAAACGGATTAACCTTTATTTAAACATTAAATATTAAATATTAAGCCTGACAAAGTAATTAACGTCTACTATATTGCTTTCCTGCAATGTTAACTATGTTGAAGCACTTATTTTAACTGATATTATACACATTAATTATACTCTTATGTATGTAGATAGAATAAGAAATGTGCTGAATATGACAGTTTAATGGTGGTGGTACACACATATTGATAGATGTCTTGTAATGCACTGTTGAGGAACCTGTGACCCAAGTTTTTCATTCATTGCATAACTACACCGTAGTTGTGTATGATATGTCAATAAACCTTTGAAAATCTTGAAAGGGATGTGCAAAATAGCCATAATATACAGTCTTTAATTAAGTATTAGTAGAGAATAACGAGTAATGAATATACTTTATTACTTGTTTCCATTCATGTCAATTGCAGATACATGTTTAGTCTTCTCAAGCACCAACTATCAAATATCTCTTCTGATTGTTGGCACTTGACAATCACCTTACCTGAATTTTACTCAGGTGTAACTAAAGTCTGATTTAAGGGTTGTTTATATATTTCATATAATTAATCAGAATCTGCAAAGTAACTCAAATAAATGCAGTGGAGTAAAAATACCAGGCTAACCTCTGAATTGTAGTGGAGTAGAATTACAAAGTAGCAATGAGCTGTCATGTGGGTATATATTAATGCTGCGCATTATGGACACAAGTGATTTTCACCCATTTATTAATTATATGTTTTACATTTGATAACACCAATGTTTTTAATAATGGCAACTTCTAATTGTGGGAAAAACGAAAACGTTCAGTTGAGACGTCCCATAGAACATTTTGCGAAACACAATAGCCAGCATGTGTTGTTCTGGGGGGGTGTTCGATTCCATTTTTGGATAATCTGGCGTGGTTTCGTTCCATTTCACACAGCTGTTTGACGCTCTGCGTAAGGACTGTAGTCCTAAACGATAGCTGGGGATTATGGGTAGTGTTGTGTCTTCGGCCATCCTAAACTCAGAAATGTTGACAATCGCAATGATGTTCGAAATGTCCCTTATAGGCCTACGTCTGTTTCCGGTTATTTTTATTTTGAAATTCAGTTCCTGACGGACACCAAAAAAGCCAGAGATTATGGAATTAAACCAATAAATAAAAGCAAGGATAATTGTGTGTTATTGGTGAGTAAATAACAGTGTGTTATTTTGAAAAGAATAACAAATTAGAAGGAAAAAAATATTTAAAAATACAGATTTCAGTATCCTGAGGCTCTGAGCCCCATTTATTTTCCTCACAGATGGCAACAAAAGTCAGAAATTATACGATTTAAAATAAAAGCAATAATTGTGGCTTGATATTGAGTAAGAACATGTTTTTATGAACCACACAGCTTCCGGTCTTCCACGACCCGACCGGAGAAAAAGACGTGCTGCAGCCTGCAGGCACGAAACACGTTACCAGTAGAAATACATTGCTTTTAAAATCGTGCTGTACAACACGAAAAAAAGGGGCAAATCGTGATGGTGAACACGAATCAATAGATTAAAAATCGTGTTGGTGAACACGAAATGCCGTGAGACTGGGTTGCACCGTTTGTCCAGCGGCTTAACGGTATACCGATACCGTCCAATCAGGTACCAGTATTGACTTAGTACCGGTTCAACACATCCTCACTCCCAGGTCGGCCTATGTTGACGTTATGTCAAGTCCCCTGCCGGCTTTTTCCAACGCAAGGGGGGGGGCCTTAGCGTCCATTTTCAACGCAAGGGGGGGGGCCTTAGCGTCCATTTTCAACGCAAGGGGGGGGGGCCTTAGCTCCATTTTCAGCTTTCCGGGATGTCCATGTGCTTCTATGGACGCTCATGGAAGCACGGCATTCATTTGTGTCGACTGCCCTTAAAGGCAATGTGAGCGTCCATTCTCATTGGATAGCGGAGAATTGTACACCCGGAAGTAAATATTCCCCTTACTGACGATTGATTTTACAGTGATATCTGCACTACTCATCGACTAAAAAACACCAGATTATCCTTGTTAATTACACAACATTGATTGGTTTAAATTGTGTGCAATGCTTTTGTATTTTTCCCCTTCGATTCGGAGAAACAAATCTTTTTTCGGAGTAAATGATGGCAGAAGACACTACACTACCCAGAATCCCCAGCTATCATTTCTCCCTGCAGAAAAAGAAAACATGGCCGAACTTCGTTTTATTCTGGGTGTAAAATGCCTATTTTAAAGTTAGTTTGGCTATTAAAATGCGTTTTGATGTCATTTGATGCGAGAAATATGAGTTGTTATTTCAGATTATGTGTGCAGTGGATGTACATGATCTTTAGTTTGCTAGTTATTATGAAGATTACTTCAGGAAATTGCGTCCAACGTTTTCATTGTTACCAAGGTGGTTGCTAGGGACGCTGCTATCGATATTATTTCTGTTATGTTGTGTAACTGTTTAATGGTGTTATCTTTATTGCTACCCCCTTCCCCGTCAATGTATAGTGTTGGTCCACAGCGCAAACATATTAGTTAACAAAATCCGCATCTAAAGATACGTTATTTCCCCCTGTGCAATTCCAGTCTCACATCTCACAGCACATCGTCATTAACAAATACCGGAAACAGACCGAAAACGTTTAAAGAAAATAAAATAATACCTTATTCCGAGTGTGCTTGCTTTTCTCTTTGAAAGTCATCACATAACGGCATTGTAATACACGGTTCGGCTGCATTAAATATTACATATCTGCCGTAGTTCTGTATTTATAGAGCCCTGATGAGAAGACAAACATGAGGAACTGAAAACGTGACGTGGATCATAAATATATCAGCCATTAAACAACATCTTACATTTCTTTTCACACAATACGTCTCTTTGCCGTATCAACACTAATTCGGCTCACTTTTATATTTGATCCAATTGGTAGATAGGCTGTATTTACACCATAAAGGTGCACAGATGATATAAAGAGACACCTGGTGGTTAAAGCATGTTATTGAATTTCATTATTTTTATTATTAGATATTAATAGGATCCCTATAAAGTATATTCATTACTCGTTATTCTCTACTAATAGTTAATTAAAGACTGTATATAATGACTATTTTGCACATCCCGTTCAAGATTTCAAGATTTTCTAAGGTTTATTGACAGATCATATAGGCCTACACAACTATGGTGTAGTTCTGCACTGAATGAAAAACTTGGGTCGCAGGTTCCTCAATAGTGCATTACAAGACATCTATCAATATTTGTGCATACCTCCAGCAATGTTAACTATGTTGAAGCACTTATTTTAACTGATATTATACATAATGTATTATGCTCTTATAAGATGTATGCAGATATTTCATCTCCGGCCTTGTCAGGTATTGAACAATCAATAAATAAAGAACACAGAATTGTTAAATATAAAACACAGAATTTGTGTGATTATACTAAATGATTTACAAATAAACACCACTGCATATTTAACTGTTACACATGCTGATGTAACGCATATGTTCCAACTTGGGATCAATAAAGTATATCTTATCTTAAGCTGATCGATGGCTACTGCCATATTTGCAAAATGTGCCTATGAACCTTGACAAGTGCATGTTTCAGGCTTATCAATTAATGTAATGTAATGTAATGTTATCAATTAACAACAGGAGGGGTCACAAACATAAGTCCAGCTGTTAAATAAAGCTCTTCTGACCTTAGCTGGCGTGTGGGTATATATATTAATACTGCCCATTATGGGCACCAGCAATTTTCACCCATTTATTAATTATATGTTTTAAATGTGAGTGTTTCCTGTCCCCTAAACCTCCAGGGATGTACACAGTTTAATACTGGCAACTTCTTATTATGGGAAATACGAAAACGTCTTTTAAAACTACAACTCCCAGTAGAGACGTGCCATAGAGAACATGTTGCGAAACAGAATAGCCAGCATGTGTAGTTCTGGGGACGGGGTGGGGGAGGGGGGGGGACGCGGTGGACCCGTTCAAATCCAGTTTTGAACAGTCTGCGTGGTTCCATCCCATTTCAAGTGCTGTTCGAGGCTCGGTAACCCTCGGAGCACACTCTCCAATCACAGAGCTTGAGGACTATCACGGGGTTTGTCAAACAGAGCACATGGTGTAGTCCAAACGATAGCTGGGGATTCTGGGTAGTGTAGTGTCTTCATTGCCTTTAAGGGCAGTTGACACAAACGAATGCCGTGCTTCCATGAGCGTCCATAGAAGCACATGGACATCCCGGAAAGCTGAAAATGGACGCTAAGGGCCCCCCCCCTTGCGTTGAAAATGGACGCTAAGGCCCCCCCCCCTCGCGTTGAAAATGGACGCTAAGGCCCCCCCCCTTGCGTTGGAAAAAGCCGGCAGGGGACTTGACATAACGTCAACATAGGCCGACCTGGGAGTGAGGATGTGTTGACCGGTTCCCATCCCTAATCTTAACTAAGCCTAACAAACGAGATCTCGCTAAGCGGTCATACGACGCTGGTTAATATAAGGCAGGGTTGTCAAACTCAATTTCATCCCGGGACACAGCATTATGGTTGCACTCAAAGGGCCGGTTGTAATTTTAATGATATATCAATATACATATGTATATAATATATATTAAATAATGTATTATATTACATTGTTGGCCCTGCATTGGACTATTATCAGTTCTGGTAATATCTTCCCAAATAACTACGTCTGAAAGCAGAAGTCTAGGGCAAATAATTGAAAGTAAATATTCAACAATTACACCAATTGTATATTATATTCTTTGCAAGCTCTTGCGGGCCACATACAATTAGGTCGCGGGCCAGATTTGGCACCCGGGCCTTGAGTTTGACACCCCTGATATAAGGTGACCAGATTTTCAAAATTAAAACGTGGGACATTTTGAGTTTTGCGGTCAATATATCATTAACATATCCAATTTTCTTCACTGTTAAAGGTGGAGCACATGTTCATGATGCCTTTCCTACTATGGTGTTCTCTAACTTCTCTATAGCACCACATGCAGCTTAAAGATTTCACGTATCTATGACATATGCAAATAGGAAAACTCCTTGCATAATTCAGTACAGAGATTCAGGGTTCCCAGATGATTTATTGTAATGATTTTGGTGCTTTTCTGACTTTTCCTCTGACACCACCATGAGTTGATCATGTTCTAGTATTCAAGGAAATGTCTCACGGTAGTAGGTGAAATGTTTCATATTTCTCTACAGAATGAACGATTACTGCATCCCCTGATTATTCATCAAGCGCCATTACCAGGTGAGACCAGGGGAGGGCAGGAGAGTGGACATACAGAGAGACTGCAGGCTGTGACAGTTTCAGGGATATAGATTTCACTTGTGTAGAGTGGGAGGAAATGTAGACTAGTTGTACATCTATTATGTGCTGTCAATCAGCTAAAAAAAGAATCGCGTTTATTACAATAAGAATCTGTTATTAATCATGATTCATCACGTTTAAAACATTAGCATTGACTTGTATTTTGGGGGGGGGGAGATAATAAAAATACATGTGTGGTTTTGAAATGAAGCAACATATGACAAACTGGGCAGCGAAATCACATAGTAACACATAACAGGATTTCTTAGTTATTGGCATGTAAGTCCAACACATTTCCGACTAGAGATGTCCCGATCCGATCAGGTGATCGGGGATCGGAGCCGATCACGTGATTTTCACGTATTTATTTTTTTATAATTCTTTTTTAAAAATAATTTTTATTTAATGTTACAAAACAAAAATGACCATGTTCACGTCTTAAAGCAACCTGATCTCACCAAAATGCGTGACTCCACCACGACTCCTTAACACCACAATGCGTGGTGGAGTCACGAACTTTGTTACATTTACGTGTCGGCACCACGCAAACAACCCCAATGTAAAGTGAATGAGGCTCCTTTGTCGTGGTGCACACACGCATTTCTACAACGTCCCGCAGTGAGCTTTTATTCTATACAACGTTTTTAAAATCTACTTTATAGCTTGTAGTAACTCACGGGAGGCTTCTTTTATTTTATTTGTATTCATAATAATTTTTATTTTTCGTCAGAATGTAAAAATTACATTAGTTACGAATTTGTGTTCTCAAAAAACAGTGCATTGTGTGTAATGCAACTGTGATTTTTATTAAATTAGTTAGTTTTTAAGGAAGGCCAGAGCTTCAGCTGTGTCAAATAGATTGTTCCCTTTAGTTAACGTTATTTAAAAGATAATGATCATGTCCTCTGTATTGTATTACGAGCGTCCATTCCCATTGGATAACGGAGAATTTTACACCCGGAAGTAAGTAGCCTATTCTCCTTACTGTGGATTGATTTTACAGTGATATCTGCACTACTCATCGACTAAAAAACAACAAATTGTCCTTTTTAATTACACAACATTGATTGGTTTGAATTGTGTGCAATGCTTTTGTATTTTCCCCCTTCGATTCGGAGAAACAAATATTTTTTCGAAGTTTTAGGATGGCCGAAGACACTACACTACCCAGAATCCTCAGCTATCGTTTGGAACTACACCATGTGCTTAGCTTGACAAACCCCGTGATCAGTCCTCAACCTCTGTGATTGGATGCGCGACGTTTACACAGAGCGTCCAAAAGGACTTTGAAATGGAATGAAACCCATCGACGGCACACTATTCAAAACAGGAATCGAACGTGTCCTACCCCCCTCCCCCCCTTAGGTCACAGGCTCCTCCAACAGTGCTACGCAATAAAACAGATACACAGAAAAAATAGTGAAATAGTGCAATAAGAGTCTATATACAAGTGATTGGAATATGATATATTAGATAAATAATTTCTAAGTAGCAGCCAGATGAATGTTATTTCTAAGTTCAGGTGTTTAATAGTCTTCTGGCCTGTGGGATGAAGCTGTCTCTGTGTCTGGTGGTTTTAGTCCGAATGCTGTGGTACCGCCTGCCAGACTGCAGCAGACAGAACCGTTTTATTTTAGTTACTTTACAGATTTGGATTAATGATGTGAAATATAAACAACCCTTAAATCAGACTTTAGTTACACCTGAATGAAATTCAGTGAAGGTGATTGTCAAGTGCCAACAATCAGGCGAGATATTTGATAGTTGGTGCTTGAGAAGACTAAATATTTATCTGCAGATCCGTTTAAAGCATATTCATTACTCGTTATTCTCTAATAATTCATTAAAGACTGTATATAATTGCTATTTTGCACATCCCTTTCAATATTCCAAGATTTTCTAAGGTTTATTGACATATCATATACACAATAGCGTAGTTATGCAATGAATGACAAACTTGGGTCACAGGTTCATCAACAGTGCATTACAAGACATCTATCAATGTGTGTATACTTCCACCATTACACTGTCGTATTCTGCACATTTCTTTAAATAAAGCCTTATTAGTTAGCACATCCTCCTATCAGGCACTAAACTGTTTTACTCTAGATATCATTTGAGTATCTTCTTGATATTTTCTATTCTATATTTATATCATTGACCTTCTACTTTCCCACTATTTTGTATGTACTCTTAATATTTTAATGTTTTCATAAAATATAACACATTCAAAAGTCCGTTACAAAAATGAAAGACATTAAGAAAAAGGCATTTTAAACAGTCATTAAAAAGCAACACAATCTTCCTGCATTGCAATTACTCTAAACGTGTAATAATGTGCTTTAACCAGTAGGTGGTTTGGGTTAAAAGCATAGGTTAAAAGGCTGTCAAGTTTACAGTGTTAACAAAATAAAATATACTGCTGTTTCCGGTTTAGTTTACGACGAATATTATTTTGTTATTGTTTTGATATTTGTAACACAAAAGCGATGGAAAAAACCCATAGCAACCAAAAAAAGATGGTCTTAACATGACCCAGTCGTCTAGTAGTTAATAAAAAACAATAATATCAAAACAAAATATTACTACTAACTTTATTGTGAAATTAAAACAGAACGGTAAAAGAATAGTTTCCGGTCTATTATGATGCCCGATCTCTGTAGATAAATAAAGAACTAAGACAGATGTGTAATATGTAATGCAGCCAAACCATTTATTACAATGCATTCATGTGATGACTTTCAAAGAGTAAAGCAAGCACTGCTGAATAAAGTATGATTTTCTCTTTTACGAAACGTTTTTTTTTCATATGGAATGCAGTTGGAGGTCAACCAATCAAAGAGCTTGAGGGCTGATCACGGGGTTCATGGTGTAGTCCCAAACGATAGCTGAGGATTCTGGGTAGTGTAGTGTCTTCTGCCGTCCAAAAACTCCGAAAGAATATTTGTTTCTCCGAATCGAAGGGGGAAAATACAAAAGCATTGTACACAATTCAAACCAATCAATGTTGTGTAATTAACAAGGACAATTTGGTGTTTTTTAGTCGATGAGTAGTGCAGATATCACTGTAAAATCAATCCACAGTAAGGAGAATAGGCTACTTACTTCCGGGTGTAAAATTCTCCGTTATCCAATGGGAATGGACGCTCGTAATACAAGAAATGATCATTATCTTTTAAATAACGTTAACTAAAGGGAACAATCTATTTGACACAGCTGAAGCTCTGGCCTTCCTTAAAAGCAAACTAATTTAATAAAATTAACAGTTGCATTACACACAATGCACTGTTTTTTGAGAACACAAATTCGTAACTAATGTAATTTTTACATTCTGACGAAAAATAAAAATAATTATGAATACAAATAAAATAAAAGAAGCCTCCCGTGAGTTACTACACGCTATAAAGTAGATTTAAAAAACGTTGTATAGAATAAAAGCTCACTGCGGGACGTTGTAGAAATGCGTGTGTGCACCACGACAAAGGAGCCTCATTCACTTTACATTGGGGTTGTTTGCTTGGTGCCGACACGCAAATGTAACAAAGTTCGTGACTCCACCACGCATTGTGGTGTTAAGGAGTCGTGGTGGAGTCACGCATTCTGGTGAGATCAGGTTGTCTTAAAGTCATCCTGAGGCCTTAGTTTTGGTTTAAAATTACACAACATCATGTATGTGTTGCTTCTTTTGGGCTTGTTTTCAGACCTGGTTGCTTATTTCTCTCAAATCTGGCAACAGAGTGGGCGCAGTGTCTAATAGTAGCAGTAAGCTAACAAGAGGCTACGTTCAGCTGGTGACTCGGGAGTCGGGACAGAGAAAATGTCAGGAGTTTGGAAGTATTATAAAATTGAAACCGAAGGCAGTGTAACAGCCAGATGCTATGTTTGCAAGAAGGAGGTTCCGCGTGGTGGAAAGAACAGAGCTACGTTCAACACGACCAATCTAATACGCCACTTGAGAAACAAACACCAACAACAACACGACGAGTACACTAGGGCTGTACCCGAATATTCGTTCGTTGGAGTACTATTCGGGTTTCAATTTCGTTATTCGGATATTCGTTTTGTTTGTTTTTTCCCCGTTTTTTTTCAAATTTAATTTATTGAAATTTCCAATATCAACGTAAGAGCTTGTGCCTCTTCGGGGGGTGCTAACACTTAACCATAAACGTTATCGTTTACTTTCTCCGTCTTTATATGTAGATATAACTTTTCTCCGTTAATCTTCGTCACGTTGTTTCCATAGCAACAACAACTTCCTGTCAACAGCGCTATCTCTCCTTCAAAATAAAAGCATGTCCATAAATAGGAAGCCAAGCCAAATTACACTTAAGACATATACAACTGCAACGACAGTAACAAACACAATGCGATATCCTTTTCAATTTCAAAGAACACAAATTGGTTTACATTAACAAATAACTATAAAACAACAATACTGTAGAATAACAAAATTAATGCCGTGAATACACTGAAATACACGTGTTGAAGTGGTTCGCTGCTGATTACTATTGAATTGTGTTACTCCAGTAAGATGGAAAAATAATGCTTTGTTTATTCATGTTATGTTAAGCTGCTGTTGTTCATTGCATTATTACTAGACTAGTTAGTCTTAAATTGACTTTGGTTAGTTAATAAAAATATTGATATTATATAAATATAAATATATATAGCATATAATTGATGCAGTCTTTCTGAACACTTTTTGAAAAAAATACTGCAAATGAAGAATATTTAAAATGTCTGCACAGATAGTGCCCTAACTTACATCAGTTGAAAATATTTGTGGAAGGATACATTCTTCATGGGCTTCAATGGCTCTCTAGATAAAGGGCGTTGTATGGTTGCTTGTATTATCCTCAGATGGTGGTTTGTTTAAATAACTAGTAATATAACTAAATATTGCAAAAAAGGGCTCCAAAAAAGGCATATATATATAACCTGGCCGGCTTAGCCAGTGTGTATTTCTTCAAGCACCACAAGATTCATAGTTTATAAAGTACAATTCTGGGCCATTGATTGTGTCATTTCTCCAAACACATACAGTAAAAATGGTGCAGGAAAAGGACTTTACATTGTAATATACTTAAAGACAGGACTATTCAGTTAACAGAAGAGAAAAAGGAAAGCAAATTGTTATAATGGGTGATGTAACATTAAGGCTAGAATTCTGCACTAAGCCAAATTTGTATTTTATTTTATTTTTTGTGACTGAATGTGAACTTGTGAAGCTAGTCAAGCTACCTCTTTCCAGTAGAGTTATTTTTGTTTTGTTACTGCACTCTCACTCAATTTGTTTACATGGTTATTTTGTGGTGGACCACTGATAAGCTTTATTTTGTTTTGATCCAATGCCGCACAACTGAACTGATCCAATGCTGCTGTGAAAAAATGAAGCTATATCCATGTTGGATAGAATGGGTAGTTGGGTACTGTCATTTAAATAAAAAAATAACCTTAAGGGACAACTTGAATGTTTTTTTTCTCTTAATGTATTGCATAAAAATCGGATCGGGAAAAATCGGTGTCAGCAGATTGTCAAAATCAAATGATCGGAATCGGATCGGGAGCAAAAAAAGATGATCGGGACATCCCTATTTCCGACACTTAGCTAACGCATAAATAAACCTTCTGTCACAGAGAGCTGTGGGATTGCCCTCTGTGTGATGTGTGCTACACAGGGCATATTATCACTGCTGCTCTATCTGTCCCACTCCAAGGGCCTTTCACATGCCACCATTTGCATTTTCTGTTAAAGACGCTGGTTTTTGGTATTTCCTGTTTTCTTTTGATTTGGGTGGATGCAAGACTCCTTGCTAAAGCGGATTGAACTGTATGTTTACTCCTTTCACCACACACACACACACTGCACACACACTCATACATCTCACAATCAGGCTCAGAGGTAGAATGGCTGCGTTTTAGGCAGCTCAGGAATAGCTTCACTTCAAATGTCAAAAGTGCAAAGTCGAAGTACTATTTTTCAGTTACCACAGAAAACCTAAATAATCCTAGGAAATGTTGGAAAGCCATAACATCGATATCCACCGGTGAGATCCGTAATGAGCTACCTCCGTGCCTTACCACAGCATCTGGCTCTATATCGGACAGGGCTACTATGCTAAATTGCTTTAATGAGCATTTTGTGTCCTGCGGTTCTATGTTTGATTCTGTTTCTAACTCTGCTTCTGTGAACACCCCAATCCGTGACTCTGAACAATGTGGTCTGGAAAACCCTTTCAGTTTTACTCCTTTTACTGTCAATGTTGTTCATGAAGCCTTGTCTAAGCTAGATCCTAGGAAACCGGCCGGCCCGGACAACGTAGAACCTTTCTTTTTAAAGATAGCTGCAGATTGTATCGCTCCACCTCTTACTTCTCTTTTTAACCTCTCCCTCAGCACAAATACAATTCCAAAAGTATGGAAGTCTGCTTATGTCTTGCCTTTACTGAAAGGAGGGGAGGCAACTATTTTAAATAGCTATAGGCCAATCTCTAAATTGTCAGTTCTGGCGAAGGTGCTCGAACGCCTAGTGAGTGAACAGGTAAAGGAGTTTTTATGTAAAAATGATATCCTGTCTAAACATCAGTCAGGATTCAGAAAGAAACACAGCACCATCACTACCACAATGAAAGTGGTGAATGACATTACGAGTATTTTAGATAATAAGCAGAGTTGTGCAGCTCTATTTATTGACCTTTCCAAAGCGTTTGACACCGTCGATCATCGCATCTTAAAGCAGAGGCTACTCAGTATTGGCATATCCAGCCATGCAGTGGGTGGTTTGTGAACTACCTCTCTGAAAGGTCCCAATGTGTTCACTTTGATGGGCTGTCTTCTGAGTGGTTAAACATTGCTAATGGTGTTCCTCAAGGTTCTGTTTTAGGACCACTTTTATTCTCCATATATATCAACAGTTTAGGTGAAAATGTGAATAAAGCTGCTTTACATTTTTATGCGGATGATACTGTGATGTATTGTGCAGGTCCCTCCATTAAGGAGGCTGGTGTTAAATTACAGGCTGTTTTTAACATTATTCAGACTCAGCTTGCTGAACTTAAGCTTATTTTAAATGTTAAGTTTAAAACTAAGGTAATGCTATTTTCAAAAGCTAAAAAGACACCAGAGCCTGTTTTGGATATTGTTACTATGCAAGGACAAGTACTTGAAGTGGTTACCTGTTACAAATACCTTGGTATCTGGCTTGATGATTGTCTCACTTTTAAACTTCATGTCAATAACCTGCTTAAAAAGCTGAGGGTTAGACTAGGTTTCTTTTTCAGAAACAAGTCCTGTTTCTCGCTTGAGGCCAGGAAAAGGCTAGTCACTGTGACCTTTTTACCTGTGCTGGACTATGGTGATTTGTTTTATATGAATGCTCCTGCCTATTGTTAGATGCCGCCTATCACAGAGCACTGAGATTTGTCACAAATTGTAAAGCACTTACTCATCACTGTACCCTGTATACCAAGGCAGGTTTGCCATCACTTACTGTAAAGAGGCTCAGCCATTGGTACACGTTTATTTATAAAGCTTTGTTGGGTAAACTCCCGTATTATATCTGCTCTCTGATCACACAGAGAGTTGCAAGCAGCTATTGTCTGAGGTCACATGATGTAGTCTTGTTAGATGTGCCAAGAGCAAGGACTGTCTCAGGTAAGACAGCTTTTATGTGCGCAGCTCCACTTGCTTGGAACAATCTTCAGCAAGAATTGAAACTGAGCAATCTCATTCCTCTGCATGTTTTTAAAGCTAGGCTAAATGAAATGCTTGTTGATACTATGGACACTACTAAATGTCTATAACTATGTATCCTGTAAATATAATGTATCATTTCCTTTATTGTTTTATGTTTCATGTATATGCTGCCTATATTAATGAGATTGGTCCCATTGAGATCATAGATCTCTTTTTCAAGGGAGACCTCTCCCTTGAAAAAGAGATCTATGATCTCAATGGGACCAATCTCATTAAATAAAGGTTTGAAATGAAATGAAATGACATGTCTGGTTTTCCCCATGAAATATATCTGACCAAAATGGAAATTAATGTGTGATTTAATTTGTATTGCATTTCGGTGATGGAGGGGATATTTCCAGAATTAAATATTTTGTGTATGGTTTGACTGAACAATTTCTGTTCGACCTGATTCTGACTTTATTAAAAACAGGTCAAACCCGCTACAAAGTTGAAGATATTCCATAGTCTGTTCAATATTATCTGACTCTCCAGATATGAATGAAAGGCAGAATTGTGTTTTTATTGTGAGTTGTTCACGCAATCCTGAGTGGCTTGTATTTAGTTATTTTGCCATTTGAAAAATAAAGATAATTGTGACAATATAAATTGTTATTTAACAGTGTAAGTATGTTACTTTTATGTTTAAAAAATGCCAGAAGGAATATTCACATTATCAAATCTGGCCCTCTTAAAAAATGTGTTGACACCCCTGGCTTATATAGTGACATTACAATAACACAACATGACTTGCACAACAAACATGTATATGACACAAAGATCTGACGTGTTACAGTACTTTGATGATTCAGCTGTGCTTCACAGTTACAGTAAACAGTGCTAAGCCGCTCCATTAACCTGCACCCTCTGTCAGGCTGAGGCCTCCACTTTATCAAACGCTTTGAGTGAGTGATTCAGTGTTTTTGTTCAGGATCAGCCAGCTGGGATTAAGGGGATTTGTGGGGGGATTTGATGGATTACCACTTCAACATTTGTGTATAAACAGCTGAATGTCACAGGTTTTGTGTGCTCTCATGACCGAGTCCATTCACTTCACAGAGTGGATTAAGTGAAGAAGTGTTAGCACATTGCTACTGCCACAGAAAACAGCTGCTAATTCAAAGTTGGTTCTTTTTAAAAGAGTTGTAGAAAAATGTGGTTCAGTGCAATTGTAAAAAAGCAACAAAAACCAAGAAATGGACTCAATCAATGACAGACACAGCATGCTTGTTCTTACAAGGCTTTGTCCATTGCATAGGACTCTTTCTTTATCTCCTTGCTCTTCTGCTCTTTTGGAGCACTCAACATAATTGATGATGTCTACATGGCAGAGTTTAGTAGCCATGAATGCATCACTACTTACAGTTAGAACGGCCGTTTGTGCTCTCTGATATTTGATTGGAAGATTCACTACAGCAGACGGCACTGACTGAGTCTGTGGAGAAGATGTTCTTCAACTCCTCTCTCAGAGCACTCTGCGTCAATATGCTGCCACTAAACTTCCTATGTTCTTATTTTTATTTGATCTTTATTGGACATTTTACTTTGTATATTCGTATGTTTATATGATATCTTATTTGTTTTATCCTTTATTTTAAAATAAGTATTTGGGATTATGATTGTTCTCTCAGGAATTAGAACATCATACTGTGGTTCCTCTAACAAAGTGACATTGTCAGTTGTACATGTATTACCCATAAGGAAAGCCTTCTTAGGGATCATTTGAATGCATCATTAATGTCTTGATTACATGTTCTTGTCCCCCCTCTCACAACACTTGGGAACTATGTCACAAATGTCTAAGCTTAAACATGTAATATCGTTTTTATCATCTCAGTTGGCTTTTCTTTTTTACCATAGCAACAATCATTTCTTAAAGCTAATTAAATAGTTCGACATTTTAGGAAATGTACCTTTGTGCTGAGTTAGATCAGAAGATTGATATCTCTCACGTGTCTGTGCATTACAAACTAAAGCCATCTGCCAGTTAGCTTAGTTTAGCACACCGAATGGAAGCAGGTGGATACAGATTGCATGGTTCTTCCAAAAGATAAACCAAACGCCTTTATGCATGTTTAAAACTCATGTTGTAACCTGTTTGTGTGATAGCTGAAAAAGTTAAAATGAAAGTGTGGTATTTTGTGAATGTATTAAAATATCATGTTTCCCAGGAGATGAACAGATTCCTGCAGTAAAGTAAATGCAGCCATGGCAACCATCACCTGCATTTGAGATATTCAGACCACTTGTCAGTAAAGTAATGACGCCCTCACTGTTGCAAAGCTGCTGTCTTAAAAAGTGAATCCTACTTGTTTCGTTCACCATCATTCCATTAAGACATACAAAGCAATAGCAATGTTACAACGAAGTAAACTGGATATAAAATCCCCAAACAGGCGAAAACCTACCAGTTTCATCCACTGTCTCTGCCACCTCCCTCCATGCCTGGCTCCTCCGGTTTGTATCCCGGTAGATGAACAGAGACTGATCATTCAGCACCGGGTGATTCACTACCGCTCCATTTTTTTGAATATGAGGAAATGACCTGCGTAGTCTCTCCCAGCATACACGCGGTTTGATTGGCTAGCGCTTGTACTGTCAGATTTGCATACGCGGGATTTGATTGGCTGATGCCAAGCCTTTAGTAGCCTTTAGTAGAGTATCTCGTAAACTGTCAATTGTCTTTTGTTAGTGCACGTTGTTTTGTTATTTCTGGGTGTCTTACGGCCCGTCTACACTACAGGCATCGAAAAATGCTTTCAACGCTTCGCCCATTCATTTGAATGGGGTGACGTAGAAGATTTTTAAACTTCGCCGAACTGCATTGTGGGGAGCATGGCATGGCTTCTATCGGCATCAAAAGTTGAACATTGTTCAACTTTTGATGCCGATAGAAGCTCGTGATGCTTGCAAAGCCATGCCATGCTCCCCACAATGCAGTTCGGCGAAGTTTAAAAATCTTCTACATCACCCCATTCAAATGAATGGGCGAAGCGTTGAAAGCATTTTTCGATGCCTGTAGTGTAGACGGGCCGTAAGACACCCAGAAATAACAAAACAACGTGCACTAACAAAAGACAATTGACAGTTTACGAGATACTCTACTGGTGTAACCAGTGGCGGCTGGTGGAAAATAGTTTTGGTGGGGCTGTTGATATAGTGAGTAAAACAATTTTTTTTGGGAGAAATGAGCCCTTAAATTAGGACTTCTGGTGATGTAATGGCCCGTTTCCAGTACAGTGCGGAGCTCGCTTTAATGCTGCGTTCAGACCGGACGCGATGCGAATATTCGCTTCGCTCTAAACGCTCCTATCGCATCGCTCTCGTCGCTCGAGTTTCACCGCGGCTGCCAGCTGTGTTTACTCGCATCATTCAAACAAGACGCGCTCGGGAGCTACAACTACAACAAAATGAACATATTTTACCATGATTAAATTGTAATACACGTTTCTAAATGATGCCGACGTAACAACATACTGATACCGGTTAGTAAAAACCATGAATTAATGCTTTGACAAGTCTGCAGACAGACGGCAGGCGAAAAACCTTTTAGAATGCTTGTTTTCTGAATGGAGATTGGGTCGACCAGGCTAAGCAAACGTTGTATATGCTCACTCCACACTCATAACAACGGCCTACAGACATAAATAAACCAGTGACTGTATTCGCCATGACACAGACAGTGCCGAGCCGTGCGGGGCCCGTTTTTGGTTACGTTTCCACTTGGCCTAGTACCGGCTAGCGGGTCCTAATTCACAGTTTTTCTGGCCCCATACAATCGTGGTTCTAGGGCCAGGAACAACCAGGCTGAGTCGGGCTGAGTATGCTAAACTAGAGAGAGAATCGCTGGCAAGGGGGCTACAACTACAACAAGATTAACATATTTTACCGTGATTTAATTGTAATACACGTTTCAAAATGATGCTGAATTAACAACATACTGATACCGGTTAGTAAAAACCATGAATTAATGCTTTGACAAGTCTTCAGACAGACGGCAGGTGAAAAACCCTTTTAAAATGCGTGTTTTCTAAATGGAGCTTGGCTAAGCTAACGTTATATATGCTCTAAGAGCCGGCTCTTTTAATGCCCCTTTCACACCAGCGCTTTTCCAGCTCCAGCGGCCACTTCCAGCTCCAAAGAATTGTCGGTCCAGAGGCAAGAGCTTTGGAGCTAAGAGGCGGCGTCGCTTACGTCTCTCTTACGTCGAGGCGGGGGCAGGGGCATGGGCGGGATCAACTTCCTGAACAACAACAAAATGCCTGTGTTTTATCCAGTTAGTACACAACGATGGAAAACCTCAAGCTGAATAAGCAGCAGTGGTCTACTGAAGAGACCAGCTACCTCGTGGCAATCTGGTCTTCCGAAGAGGTACAGAGGAAGCTGGATGGGAGCACGCGGTCCAAAGTTATTCTTCAACAATTGCAGCGAGAGATGGCAACCGCTGGTTATGACCGTATACAGATTAGCAACAAATTGAAAAAGATAAAGAAGGATTATCGGGACCAAAAGAAAGAGCTCGGACGGAGTGGCAGCGGTCGTCCGAAAACAAGTCCACATTTTGACTTGCTAGACTCGGTCCTCGGAGACGGACCGACGAGTGGTTTGGGATCCACGGTGAATTCGCTTTCTCTCTCGTCAATTGGGTTGGAGGACGAGTCATTTAATGCTGGTGAGTTATGCATTACTGATTTGTGTTATTTGTGCCTTTTTGTTTTACAACATAAACTAAACCATGTAGCTATCGACAGACCTGGCAATAATAGCTAAAGTTTACCTACTACAGCTACCGGGTGGGCACCCATGCGCTAGCATGCTAATGCTAACAATAATAAACAAAGGTATCCCCATGGCATAGACAGCGAACGCCTCCAATGTATGTTCTTTCTTCTCACTAACGATGTATGATTTTTTGAAGGGCTACTTTTGTTCATTGTGTTTATATTGTGTTTACAGACATATCTCGTTTGGAGTGTACTGTGTCGGAACCAGCACTACCGTCGGCGTGTAGCTCGCCCGTGCACATGCTTGGGTCTCCTCTTGCCACAAGCAGCTCTTCCCAGGAATCTCTGATGACCCTAAGCCAGCCAGTGGGCCGAAACAAACAGGGTAAGGTTTACAGTGGTCATAATGGTAATACTGTTCCCTGTTGCCATTTATCATGGCATTGTCATTGTAGTAGTTGTTCAAGTTATGCAACTGCAGCCATAATAACAATAAAACATTTCATTACACAGTATATAATTTACACCTCATAGAATCCATGAATACGGTGTTGACTTCATTATTAGTGTTTCCTTTGTAGTTAAAAGGAAGCGGGATTCGTCATCTGGCCTTGTCTTGTTAATGGAGAAGAGTGACGCCAGGGACGAAGAGCTACTGGAGCAGACCGGGCGATGTTTCAGGAGGTGCAGAAGACCAATGCTGAGTTCCTACGGGTTTTCAACATAACTGCTTTAACAGAGCAGAGCAGAATCGAGCAGAACAGGATCAACAGAATCGAGAAGGACGAGCAGAACAG